>NC_058416.1:48697620-48780980 GCF_002201575.2 Neomonachus schauinslandi
AAAGAAAGAAAGAAAGAAAGAAAGAAAGAAAGAAAGAAAGAAAGAAAAGCCAGGTCTCAAATCAGACTCTGAAACCCAACATGAGGGGCGCCTGGGTGGCCCAGTCAGTTAAGCATTTGCCTTCAGTTCAGGTCATGGTCTCAGGGTCCTGGGATCAAGCCTTGGTCGAGCTTCTTGCTCATCAGGGAGTCTGCTTCTCCCTCTGCCCCTCCCCCTGCTCCTGCTCTGTCACTCTCTCTCAAATAAAATCTTAAAAAAAAAAGAGAGAGAGAAGAAACCCAAAATGAACTACGCCAAGGACACAACAGGTTTAATTGTCAAGAAACAAGAGGTTCATAGTTGTTTTTTTCTTGTGGTTTTGGGTTTTTGGAAGTCCAGGGAACTCAGAAAGACTTAGCCAAAAATATCTATAGAAGTGGGGGAACTCCTAGCATTATTTTCCACTTTTCCCATTGGAGAGCACCTTTCATCAGAACTGGATTCCACAAAAGATACTTCATACTTCCAGACCAAAAAAAAGATACAAGAAAATAAAAGCTAACTCAAGAAAAGCAGCCTGTTTTCCCCCATTTGGTTGGAAGAATATGATTCACACTCATTTTTTTTAAGATTTTTTATTTATTTATTTATTTGAGAGAGAGAATGAGAGAGCGAGTACATGAGAGGGAGGAGGGTCAGAGGGAGAAGCAGACTCCCTGCGGAGCAGGGAGCCCGATGCGGGACTCGATCCCGGGACTCCAGGATCATGACCTGAGCCGAAGGCAGTTGCTTAACCAACTGAGCCACCCAGGCGCCCCCACACTCATTTTTAAATTTTAATTCTGGAACATAAGATTACATACATCATAAGCAGCCCAGGATAAAATCAGTGGCATCTACCTGTGTATCTGCCCACCACGATGCAGGTATTTTGGTCTACAGGGACTTTTCCAAAGCTCTGGTGAGTCAAAGAAAGGTTGTATAAGGTCCTGCCGACCAAAGCTCTCAGACTTCCTATTTGGAAAGGAATCTTGTCCTTCAAAGCCTTTTCCAGCCTGTGTGAGCAGCTCAGAAAGCAGAGTGATGGTCCCCTCATCATACGAAGACCGCTGAGCCAAGAATGACTCAAGCCTAAAGAGGCTTCCCCGTTCCCCCATGGTGATGTCTAGCTCCCATTCACATTCCAATACACAAACGGACACAGCAGCACCAACATTGTCAGGAGCTCTGAGAAGGGGTGTTGGGTTAGAATGGAAATAAATCTGAGCTGTAAAATGTGGGTTTGGACTTCCAGTTATAAGATGAAGATGTCCCGGGGATGTAACATACAGCCCGTACAGCATGGTGATATAGTTGATGATCTGACATTGTATATTTGAAAGTCGCGAAGAGTAGGTCTTAAAAGATCTCACCGGAAGGAAAAAAAAAATTGTAACTGTGCATGGTGATGGATATTAACTAAACAAATTGTGGTGATCATTTTGCAGTGTTAACCTATATCAAATCATTATGTTGTACACTCCAAATTAATCCTATGTTATATGTCAATTATATCTCAATTTAAAAAAACAAACGCAGGTGTGGAGCTGAGCTTCATTTCATGAGAACAGCGTTGCCCAAAGAGCTTTCCCCCTCCAACAAACCAGGGGTGGAGGAGGGGTGGGAGGGTGGGGAGGTGCTAATTTTCTCCAACCAAATCCCACTGAGAAAAGTGTCCACATCTACCCCAGACACAGCTCCAAAATGAAGGGGCTGGGGGCCGGGGGTAGGAGGCATTGTACTGACTGGCTGAGTCAGTATTTCACTAAAATGCTCTGATTTTCTTCTCTAATACCTTTTACATTTAACATTTCCCCAATGGCTTTCCTTCAGGCCTCCTCTCCTTCGACCACCACAAGCGAGCCTGTGGGTAAACCAGTCTGTTTTGCGCAGAGGGTTGGGCAGTAACCCTCTGACCAGGAAGCTAGGTGCTTCTCAAGCAGCACATCTGTGAAATGAGAAGAAAAACGGCAGACAGAAGGGCGGAAGTGAAAGGTTTACCTTCCAAACCATTGTACAAGCTTTTCTGTATTTTAACCACTGACTAAAAGTTCCTTTTGCAGCCCTGCCCATGAAGAGATTTTAAGTATTTTTTTTTAATTTTTTTTATTCTTTTTTAAATTTTATTATGTTAGTCACCATACAATACATCATTGGTTTTTGATGTGGTGATCCACGATCCATTGTTTTTGTATAACACCCAGTGCTCCATGCAGTACATGCCCTCCTTAATACCCATCACTGGGCTAACCCATCCCCCCACCCCCTGCCCCTCTAAAACCCTCAGTTTGTTTCTCAGAGTCCATGGTCTCTCATGGTTCGTCCTCCCCTCCGATTTCTCCCCCTTCATTTTTCCCTTCTTACTATCTTCTTATTTTTTTTTTAATTTTTTTAAAGCACAGTTATTGGATCTGAGAGCCAAATCCTATTGCAGAATGCGAACTATAATGTTACCTGATAATAAAAAGGTAAACAAGGATTAAGTCCCCACAAGCCACATAACTGTTGGTTGCCGCTTAGAATCACGCTGTCTGCCCATTCCCAGGCTGGTCTAGAACAGTCCGCTCCACTGCTGAACAAATGAACAATTCAACCATTTGAGGCAACTTGTTATCCATTATCTACCAGAGATGGGGATGCCCCTTGAATCTTTTCCAAACTTCTACGTTATTCATATGTATGTATTTTTCTATTGCCACTTACTTTTCTACCACCAAACAAAAACCAAATTTTTCTGTCTATCATCTGTCTATGTGTATGTGCGCACATGAGTTGTGTGTGTGTGCGTGTGTGTGTGTGTGTGTAGGAGAGAGAAAAAATAGTATTACTTAAAAAATTATATTTCAGAAAAACAATTGAAACATCAGATTTTTCATTCTTTTCTTTTCTTTTTCTCCCAGTACATTTTTCCAGGGTGACTGTGCTTTATTCTGCTAATTCTTCTTTTTCACAAGCTTTAGCCTTTCTGCTGTCCTGCAGGGAACGGTCACAATGTGCGTGTCCTTTTGCTTTTCCTTATAATGACGATGTCCTAGTTCCCCTTTTGGAGACACCTAGAACTACTACTGACCTCTTTTGTCATGAGGTTAAGACTTTTATTTCCTCAAACTATCTTCCAGAGTTTTGTTTTGTTTTTAAAATACTTCTTAAATCGTAGAAAATTGACTTACAATCCTAGACATGCTGTTCTAGTCTATGTGTTATTTATAACAAAAGAAACGTGGAGAGGGGACAGGTAGTAAGAGAAGCTTTAATACTTAAACATAGATTGGGCTTCAGCTGACATAGCTCTTTTGTATCTCACTAAGGGTTCTAACGTCTTGTTTCCCTCTTCTCTCTCTCTCTCTTTTTTTTTTTAACATCTTGTTTCCAAAAATGTATTCTCAGGAAAGGTTGACGGTAAATTGTCAAGTGCTTTTGATGCTGCTCTTCTTTAGCAAGTTCCCTAGCCAACTAATGGGCCGGGAGAGTTTATAGCCAACATTTGTTGCTCTCGCTCTTTGGTTATTCAAGGCACAGAGGCAAGGGCTCCAGTCTGCAGGCCTAGTGATGAGGAAGCAGCAGAAGGCTGGGTCGGCGGCCCGGGCATCAGCCCAGTTTGCTGTGTCACTATGAGTAACTCACTTAGCTTACTGGGTCTCTGGTTCTTCATGCAAAATGGACTTTCTTTCTGCCTCCCCACAACTCAGAGCCTTTGCAAGATTCATCGGAGAGTACTTGCAAAGCTGTTGGCCACATGTGTATCAGGTACCCACCCAGGCCCAGGGATGAGGAGATAGGGTGGGGCCTGGCGTCTGAGATGACTTGCTGTGTCATCCTGTGGGCCTCAGTCAGGTCAGAGAAGGGCGTGGGGACAGCCACAGGGGAGAAGAGAGATGAATATCTCCAGCGACCCCTGCTATGAAGGCACGAGACATTCTGCGTGTGAGCAGTGGTCCCAGTTTTTAAACCCTTTGAGCTGTCATCCCGATGAGCGTGCTCATCATGACCAGATGATTCTCGAATAAAAAAGGATCGTTAGCAATTTTGGATTGGGAAAACTCCACAGCCTGGGAGACGACTGTTCTGACCTGTTGCATGTCCAGGCGCCGTGGTAAGCTGACTAAATTTATAACATTTGATGTGGAATCACCCACCAGCTCCTCTTGATAGCCACAACCTAGCACATGATATGAAGTGGCAAGCTACTCACTTCAGGGAAGAATTTGATTTTGAGAAAACACTGTAAAAGATCATTTCAAGTTGTGATAGATATTCATAGGAAATGCATTTTTTTGCATTACGATGGGATTCTTCAATTTGCTGTTTTTAAAAAAGCGGTAAAGGGACGCCTGGGTGGCTCAGTCGGTTGAGCATCTGACTTTTGATCTCAGCTCAGGTCTTTATCTCAGGGTCGTGAGTTCAAGCCCTGCATTGGGCTCCATACCGGGTGTGGGACCTACTTTAAAATAAATAAATACAAAGAAAGAAAGAAAGAAAAAAGAAAGAAGCCAATTCTTTAATCATCTCAGCTGGTGAGGTTTTTTTTAAGATTTATTTATTTATTTGAGAGAGAGAGAGTGGGGGAGAGAGAGAGAGTATGAGAGCAGGGACGGTCAGAGGGAGAAGCAGGCTCCCTAACCTGAGCCCATGAGCCAAAGGCAGACACTCACCTGACTGAACCACCCAGGCGCCCCTCAACTGGTGAATTTAAAAATAAATCTAAACCACAGGCCTGTACCTCTGAAACCAATAATACATTATATGTTAATTAATTGAATTTAAATTAAAAAGTTTTAAAATAAATAAATAAATCTAAACCATTAGAAACTCTGGCATATTTTTTTTTTAAAGATTTTATTTATTTGAGAGAGAGAATACAGCAGGGGGGAGTGGCAGGCAGAGATAGAAGAAGCAGGCTCCCCGACCGAGCAGGGAGCCCGACAGAGGACTTGATCCCAGGACCCTGGGATCATACCTGAGTCGAAGGCAGACACTTAACCGAATAAGCCATCCAGGTGCCCCCAAAATGCTCTGGCATATGTTAGGTTATCATTCATGTGTATACCTAAAACCTTTAAGATATATTTAGACAGAACTTAAATAAAACATCGACACTGTTTTTCTGTGGGGAACCCTGCTGTATGCCTCCGTGAGAGCATTTCCCCAGGTCATTAAAGGGAATGTGCAGCATCTCTTACCTGCCATATCCAGGATGGAACATAGACATCGTTTGATCAAGTCAGGGGGTTCCAGGTCCCCAAGACCAAAGCAGGGTCAAGAGGCTTTTAAAATATCTAACATACTTGTTCTGATATTATCTATCTATATATCTGCCTCCCCCTGCTAGACTCTCTCCTTGAGGGTAAATATTTCATTCATTCATTCATTCATTCACTCATTCATTCACATTTACCGCTAGCTTCTAGCTTTGTCCCTGGCATTCGGTAGATGCTCAAAAACTGTTGAACTGAACTGAGGTCCAAGGCCTCCCCCGCCGGAGGCCCAGAGTCAGATGATCCTAGCGGGCTTCCGTGTCTCTCCTCCTTCCCCTCACAGATGTTGTAAGGAAGGTGCTGTCACCTGTCTACCGAAACTTAACTCCAGGCCATCCTGTGTCCCTTCCTTGCAAACCCCCAGCCTCTCTAACCACAGGACGGGGCTGAGCTGCTGGACAAAGGGCTCCTGGTTCCGTACAGTCACACCCCCGTGGTTCTCCAGCTCCTACTAGCCTCTGAATGAATGATAGATGGTGGCATCTAAAATGCTTCCTCCCCTTTTCTTTTGGAGCAAAGTCCAAGGGGCACAATGAGAAGCCCTCTAACTTAAGTCCCCTTAGCAGGGCCAGCTTCAGGGACACGCCACCTGTGCTGCCTGGTGCTTAGAAGGACCCCATACTTGGCTCAATGCTCTTCTGTCACTCTCTTGAGATTCTTAATAATTTTAGAACAAGGGACTCTGCATTTTCATTTTGCTCCAGGTCCTGCAATTTACGTAGCCAGTCCTGTCTCTCAGGCATAGGGCATTAAGAAGGAGTAAATGGAAGGGTGGAATCAAAGTGAGTTTATCAAATAATGTCTTTGAAAAGAAATAAGACCCAGTAGTTACCTTTTATCATTGGCCAGCTTGTAAACAGGAAATACCTATAAATGCAAATTTGGTGGAAATGAGTCTCTTCTTGAAGGAAAGGTGGTGAGCACAGAGAACACATTCTTTGATGCCTGTGATACTTCTTGGGTTTGACTCAGAGGCTTGGTGGCAGGAAGCATAAAGAAATCTAGAAGTTGTAGTGGTAGGATAATGGGATTAAGGGGGAAATTATTTTACTTTAAATTTGTTTAAAGCCTACCCTAAACTTAGTGGGAAATAAACATTTAATGGGAAAAGTCTCTCTCTGAGGAGAACTTGAATAATGGAAGTTAATATAATATATACTATGAACTTAAACTGAGACTGAGACTTTCTGTCATATTTTACCCTTGCAGTTCAAAAAAAAAAAGAAAGAAAGAAAGATAAGGGTCCAGGAAAACTTGGCTAGTTATATCTTTAACACTTATCAAAGGAGTAGTGAAGGGATCTGAAGAAAAATAACCCGAATTTTTTGGAGGGATTTAGTAAGACATTGTGTGTCTGTGTGTGTTTTTCCAGGTTCAATTTCTAAGCTACGGGGAAAAAAACACAGCCTTCAATATCAAATAAAGGGAGATGAGAGTCAAATTATGAGATGGCCCAGTGTAGAAATTCCATCCAATCAGCTTTTCCTTATGCCTGTCCCCAGGGAGTACCTTCTATCAAAGTCACCATAAAATTGTTTATTATCTTCTACAATGAATTTTACAGCATTCACTCATCTTTAAAAGCAATTTTTAAATAAACTTTCCACTTTAAAATAGTTTTAGATTTATTAAAAAAGAATAGTACAGAGAGTTCCCATATAGTTCTCACCCAGTCCCCCTCATTGCTAACATAGTTTGTCACAGCTAAGAAACCAACACTGATACGAGACTATCAACTAAATTTCATGCTTTAGGGGCGCCTGAGTGGCTCAACTGGTTAAGCATCCAACTCTTGATTTCGGCTTAGATCATGATCTCAGGGTCATGAGATTGAGCCCTGCATCAGGCTCCATGCTTTGCAGGGAGTCTGCTTGAGATTGTCTCTCTCCCTCTCCCTTTGCCCCTCCCCACTCCACACACACACATGCTCTTTCTCTAAATAAATAAATAAAATCTTTTTTTAAAAAAATTTTCATGCTTTATTTTGATTTCATTAGCTTTTCCACTAATATCTTGTCCCTGTTCCAGGATCCCATCCAGGATAGCACATTGCATTTAGTTGCCATGTCTCAGGTCTGCGACAGGTTATCAGACTTTTCTTGTTCGTCAAAGGCCTTGACAGTTTTGAGGAGCACTGGTCAGACATCTTGTTGAATGACCCTCAATTTAGGTCTATCTGATAATTTTCTTATGGTTATACTAGGGTTATGGACCACAGAGTTAAGTGTCCTTCTCATCACATCACATCAAGGGTACATGCTGACAATACAACTTATTGCTGAAGATGTTGACCTTGAGCCCCAAGCCAAGAGTGTACTTGCCATATTCCTCCCTAGTAAATTTACTCCCCTCCCCATTCTTGCCATACTTTACCTGCTGGAAGCAAGTCACTAACCACAACTCACACTCAAGGTGAGGAGGGGCCGGAAGGGAGCTCAACTCCACCTCCTGGTAGGAGGAGTATCTATGGAAATTATTTGGCATTCTTGACAAGAAAGATTTGCTTTTCTCCTCTCGTTTATTTGTGTCAGTATGGACACATGGATATTTATGTTATGCTTTGGGTTATAATCCTGTATGACGTGATTTATTTTGTTGCTCAAATTGTTCCAGCTTTGGCCGTTAAGACCTCTTTCAGGTTGGCTCCCGTGTCCCTCTGACATGCCCCCATCCTTTCGTTTGGGTTGGGTTTGGTTTGGTTTAGCACTTTCCTACTTTCCAGCACTACAAGGTGCTTCTGGCTTATCCTGCATTTCCCTGCCCCAGCCTGAGCATCAGCCTCTTCTCCAAAGAGTTCTTGTTCCTTTTCCTGGAGAATGGTATTAGATTTGCATGCTGGGGTCACCTACCATTTTCTTCCAACGCCAGACATCAACCTCAACTCTTAGTACTTCCTCTGCAGAAACATCTCTGTAGTTCCGATTATCTGCAGAACAAAGTCTAGGCTCCTTGGCCTCCCTCGCATCCAGGCTCTCTCACCGTTAGTTCCCAGCCCAGCTTCCCCAGGCTTATCTCAACACCCAAAGGTCTCTTACACCTCAGCCAGATACCTTATACTCACAAGGTCCTAAACTCTCCTTACTCTCTCCTGCTTCCCTAACTTTGCTTCTTCAATTCCTGCCACATGGCCCATCCTTTCTCTACAGTCTTGGTGTCAAAAATCTGTCCCCCCAACACAACACAGGATGATTTGTCTTCCCCCACAAGCTTTCCCAATCTCCCCAAAAGGAAATAATGACTTCTTCCTTTGAGATTACAGAGCTACCAGCTTCAGATGTGAAAAGCATGAGCAACCTACAAATTATTTTGAGATCTCTGGTTTCATTTCGTTCTCCTACAACGTATTTGCAGGTGGAGAAATCAAAGCCTGAGATGGTAAAGTGACTTTTCCAAAGTTACACAGCTAATAAGAGGCCAAAACCAAGATTAGAACCCAAGTCTTCTGATTCCAAATCCAATGCTCTTCCTATCAGTCCACTTGACCTTGCATGATCGTTATTTGGACACCTGTGACCTCTCTTACTTGATCATAGCCTCCATAAGGACGGGGGCTATATCCCACATATTTTTATAGGACTAGGACTCTCAGCACCTAAAACATACTTGTTTGTTTGTTTAAAGATTTATGTATTTACTTGAGAAAGAGAGAGACAGTACACGTGCATGCGTGCAAATTTGGGAAGGCAGACGGAGAGGGAGAGAGAGAATCTCTAGCAGACTCTCGCTGAGAGCAGAGCCCATCGTAGGGCTCCATCCCACAACCCTGAGATCATGACCTGAGCCAAAACCAAGAGTCGGCCACTCAACCAACTGAGCCAGCCAGGCTCCTCCTAAAAACATGTTTAAGTATAGTAGGGACTTGATAGTTATTGACTAATAAATGAATAAACAAAATCTCTCTAAAACAAAAATAATATCTCAATCTGCTTTTCCACAAGGAATTTTGTGATCCTGACATCTCTCTCACCTACATGACTACTACCACCAGCATTACGCTATCTGTGTTTTGTTTTGTTTTTATCTTTGCCAAATTTCCAGGAAAAACTAGGTCACATTGTCGTCTTAATTTCTGTTTCCTTTTTTTTTTTAAAGATTTTATTTTTAAGTAATCTCTATACCCAATGTGAGGCTCAAACTCACAACTCCAAGATCAAGAGTCACATGCTCTAAGACTGAGCCAGCCAGACTCCCCTAATTTGTATGTCTTGATTATTACCAGTGGCTTTGAACGTTTTTCATGTATTTACTGGTACTGGATAATTCTTCTATTTCATTTCCCTGTCTATTTTTCTATTAAGGCAATAGTGATTTTCATAATGATTGAAAAGAGCTCTTTATATATTAAGAACATTGATCCTTTGTAACTTTTTTTGCAAATATCTTCTTCTTCATAGTTTAACACCTCTTAATTTTATTTATATATATTAAGAATATTGATCCTTTGTAACTTTTTTGCAAATATTTTCTTCTTCATAGTGTAACACCTCTTAATTTTATTTATATATTTTTTAAATTTTTTTTTTAAAGTTTATTTTTAAATAATCCCTACACCCAACATGGGGCTTGAACTCACAGACACTGAGATCAAGAGTCACAAGCCCTTCTACTGAGCCAGCCAGGCACCCCAATTGTATTTACATTTTCAGATGCACCGACTTCAAAATTTATGGGACAAATGTTGATCACAGTATAATTATAAGAGAAAAAACTGGAACAGTATAAACATCCAAAAATAAGGAATAACTAACCTAAATCCATGCAATTAGGATGTTATTCACTGATTTTAAAAACATATTTTCTTAATAAAAATAAGATACTTTTAGACCTTTTACTGAATATTAGATGAGAAAGTATATAACGGGGGTGCTTGGGTGACTCAGTCAGTTAAGCGTCCAACTCTTGGTTTTGGCTCAGATCATGATCTCATAGGTGATGGGATTGAGCCCTGTGTTGGGCTCCATGCTCAGTAGGGAGTCTACTTGAAGATTCTCTCCCTCTGCCCCTTTCCCCAACTTGTGTGCATGCACGTGCGAGCATGCTTTCTCCCTCTCTCTCTCTCTCTCAAATAAATAAATCTTTTTTTTTAGAAAAAGCATATAACAATATATATAGTATGGCCCTAATTTAAAATATATACTCCATTAGGAAAAAAAAAAGCACTGAATGTAAATTCACAAAATGATTAGCACTGGTTACTTTTAGGTTATGGAAGTGTAGGTAATCTTTAGTTTCTTCTGTAAATATTTCTGTTTTCCAAATCTTCTACGATGAACATGTATTTACAAAAAAGGAAGAAATATGTTATTAAACACCATCAAAATGTGCGCACTTAAGGGGCATGTTTGAGGATGGTAGAGTTCTTAGGAAGTGCCTATAATTTCCATTTGCCAAAGAGAGAAAAACGAGGCCCAGGGCAGCAGAACATCCTTCCCAAGGTGACCCAAAAGTGTAAACTCCGAAGCCTTGCATTTCCAGAGAGTTGCTTGGCAACCCGTGCCCGCCCCCCCTAACCTCTCAATAAATATATTCTCACACATCACACACAGGACACATCTAGATAAGAAAGCAGGCAGCGTCTGTACCACGTAAGAGAGCCATCAAATAAAAGATGCAGAAGAGACCACAGAGTCCCAGAATCAACGGTGTCCTCACACCCCAAATGTCACCATAACCCAGCATTTACCATAAGAAACCAAACAGTTGTGCCTCCTAGTTCTCAAGGCATGTCCCATTTCTCAGTGACCCCTGGGGGAATTCATAACCTGCTAATCGTAGCCAGAGCATTCTTGGAAATGCCACCTGCCTAAGCCAGCCCTTCTGAGAACAGAGGCATGGATCACAGTCACTGGCGAGGGAGCTCCAGAAGTTACTCAGGGATGTGAGAACTCTGGTGCCTGGTGAGCCTCCCCCACGGGAGTGTGGTTCTGTCTGCACTTAGCGCAAGCGGGGCAGAGCGTCATACCATTGTCTTTCCAGTACCCTGGCTTCCCCCCCCCCCCCCCCCCCCCCCGCCTCCTGTGGCTTTCTGATTTTCAGAGAAGAAAGCCCCAAAGCTTCTAAACACTGGGAGCCAGAGAACCTTCTCACACTCCCTTGCTTTGCTCTAAATCTTAAGGGTGGGGAGAGAGGGCCTGACCCCTGCAAGCTATTTCCCAGGATCTGTGTCACCTGGCTTCTGCCTGGGTTCAGCAATGGGCAATGAGAGCTTCCCGTGGGAGAGGAGGAGGAGGAAGAGCATTGCTCTCCCCGCTGTCCTCCCTCCTTCCTCTGCAAGTAGAGTATGCATCTCCTTCAGCTCTAGCTCGGGCATGACGGACCTGCTTCTGCCCGATGACCCCAGCCCCTACTTGCAAGTAATGCCACCTCCTTCCTTTGTCCTTGGCTTTCTGCTGTAGCTAACCTCCTTGACTGCCCCACTCTTCCTTGTTTGGCTTCTCAGCCATTCCTTGACCTGCATAACCAGTTTCTGGCATCGAAGTCCCTCTGCTGTAAATATTCGAGGTTGTCCAGTCTTCACTGGTTGCACACTTGCCCCGGGAGGAACAGCGGATACCCACCTCAGTGTCCTTCTGTCCTACTTTCAGTTCAAAGATCCAAGAAAGGGAAGAAATTGGACTAAAAGAAACGGCTTTATGGACAAGGGAGCTCATGTTTGGAGCACTGAAAACGGGCTCGAAGCTGCTCACACCACTGCAGCAACCCGCCTCACATGCAGGGATGGTTTGTGGGGTTTTTTTAAAATATTTTATTTATTTACTTATTTTAGAGAGAGAGAGAGAGAGAGTGAGCATGTGCAGGAGCTGAGGGAGCAGAGGGAGAGGGACAAGCAGACTCCTCGCAGGGTTCAGGCTCAAGACCCTGAGATCACGACCTGGGCTGAAGTCAAGAGTCGCACGCGTAACCGACCGCACCACCCAGGCGCCCCCACGGAGACATTTTATAACCTCCTTGCAAGAATTGGGCGAGTCTTGGTGGCTAAACATGGTTTTTAAAGCCTGTCGAGATTTTTCTTCCAAACCCTGGAAATACCAGTTCTGGGGATGACAGGATGGAGACTTTCGCCTGACTTGAGCCACGGCACAGCCACCCCCGATGACTCTCCCCTCGGGGAATCAGCTTTGGCACCTTCCCAAGCAGGGGGCCAGAGGTTGGGCAGCAAAGGTTCCGTGTGACCTCAAGGAGCAGGAAGGAAGGCAGGGGGGTCAGGGAACCACTCCTGACGGCCGAGTCCACTCCAGAGCCTCTGGAGGCCGGAGCCAGGGGCAGCCTCCACGACCTCCGGCATCTGCAGCCTTAACCTGCTAAGGTTAAGGGGAGGGTTGGCTCCCCAGCACAGCCACGCTGGCTCTGGGCTGCGCACTGGGGAGACAAGGGGACACCTATTCTGTGACTACAGATCTCCTGGGCCAGGAGGAACAGCAAGGGCTGGATCAAATGAGTTTCACCTCCTCTAAAGTGCTCTGCCGACTGAAGACGTTTGAAGCCAAGGCCCAGAGGGCACATTTGTCAAGCTCTCAAAAAATAGAAACCAGGATCAAAGCAGAAGCACTTTCCAAATATAAACATTTGTCACCTACATTCACTTTTGATGTGCCCCCATTTTGAATACATTTCTCCTCTATAAGGACAGCTTAATCTTTCCAGTACACACACTTGGGTCCTTCAGATGGAGCCCAGGGACAATTTGGGGTGGGTGGGGGGAGGTGAGAAAGGAAGTTCCAGCCAGGCAAAATAAAAGAGAGGAGGAGAAAAATCCTCCAGAAGAGCGAAACAGGAAGGAAAAAAAAGGACGTTAGCATTTATTGAGCCCCTGGCATTTCATACATTAGCTCAGAGTTTCCTGCAGATTAACTCTGGAAAGAGGGCATCATTATTCCCGTTTTGTAAAGAGTTTAAGTCCTGTACCCCAAATAGCTCAAGCTTGTAAGAGTAGAGTCGGAATTTCTTCCTAGCTATGTCTGACCTTGCAGTCCTTGCTGTCACCTGCAGTTAAGTGGTCTCGGTAAACAGTAAGCGACCCCAGGTCAGCAGCACCCACGCACATCTGTGTATCTGGGAAGGACCTGTGTTTCAGACCTTTCAGACCTGGAAAAGCGCTTCCATAGTCCTCTAATCCAGCTTCTACCCAAAACCCGCTGTCCGGTTCCAGAAACACAGTGCTGGAGTTCTGCATTGAAAGCTGCCTAACTCTGCCACATGTTTCTACAAAATGGCACCCGAAATCTCCATCTATAAAATAAGCACGTAGCTGCCTTCTACCGATGGCATGGCATTTCCCTCATCTAGAACACCTGTTCTGTGCCTGTCCAAACCCTGCTTCCTCCTGAAGGCCCAGCTCAAGGATCAGCACTTGCCACAAGGCCTTGCAGACCCTGTCGGCACCCATGTACCACCCACTCTCCTTTGGAACGCTGCCGTCTTATCTTGGTTCTCGAATGGTTTTCATGAATTAGCCCTTATCCTTTAACTGGATTGTTAAAGCCTTGAAGCGAGTGCAGCCAAGGACCAAAATTCAGCCAGGGATGTAGGCCATTTCCTTCTCAAAACCAGGCTGTGTGATTGGGAGCTGCAGGGAGTTGCTGCTCAATGAACAGAAAAAACAAGAGCAGAGGTTGACCGGGGAGGGGACTGGCTTCACGAAGAGTTAAATGGAGTCATTGCCATGACTGGGTTCTCCTCCTACTGGCCTTGGCAAAGGAAAAAGAGAAACTAATTTTCTCTATCATAAATCATGAACCTTGAGAGCCTCAATTTCTAAAAGAAAAAGAGACAAGGAATTAGGATCTAGAAAGAGGAAGATGGGGCGGAGGTCAGGAGGAAGATTCTTCCAACCTGTCTTTCTCACTGGGCGCTGGTTCTGGTTTCAGCCCTCCCCAGATGAGAGACCTTCCTCTCTGCTTCCCCCAAACTGGGGACCAGCCTGCAGGCTCATTTAAAAGGCAACCCAGAGAGCTTCACCCTCCCCTAGTGGATCTATGCCTCTAGATGAAATTGTCAGAGATATAATTATAACAAGGGATCAGGTTTAATTTAGGAAATGTGGGAATTGTTGAGTGTGGCAAATCATCTTTAAAGCAAACACACTTACAGTCTTAGAGATAAAGTTCATTCCCCTGTGATGAAGTTGTTTCATGGAATGCTACTAGGCCCCGGGCAGAGTTTCAAAGCCGTTAAGTTACCCTAGGTGAGACAGAGCTGCTGGGGTTTATGGGAATGTTGGCACCCAGGTGACACGCTGGATAATCGTTAACAGAGGAAGTCTGGTGCCTGCTCTTTGTTCCAACCCCACTTTAATATTTGAGAACCCTTGTGATATACTTGCTATTCACAGCCACATTTTGGACGGTCACGAGCAAGGGCTGGCGTTGGATGCTGAGCAAATAAAGTGTCCCCCGCCTGAGTCTCCCTCCCTGAAAACAGACAAAACAAGGGCAGAATTTGCTCTCCACCCAGGAATATTTTGCAGAGGCAGGGGAGTGCATTTTATCAAACACGTTGTATGTAATTTGCTTATTTTCTTAGGCATAATATGATATATTTGGGGGCTCAGTACACGTTTTGCAAGTTTGGCTGCTGGTGTCACACAATGTATCTTTTGTAAAGGGCAGTTTCTCCAGGAGGACATAAACCCTCACCCAGACGATGTCTTGAGGATTGTGGAGAAGGACGCGGGAGACAAGTCAGTGTCTTCATAACCAGTCGAGGACCTCGGAAAAGAATATGATGCCAAGTGATGTTATTTGAAAGCTTCGAGGCGTTTTCCCTCCTGCAGGAAGACCTTCCAGGAGATACACAGAGACTGAATGGGTGGTAAGACTGCGAATGGCTAGACCAATCGTGACATTTCACCTACACGTTACCAAAAGCCGGCTGGACTGTATCAAGGGCGACAACAATGTCGAAGATGACGTTGAAGCCGTTGACTCTCTCCTAGTGCCCCTCTGCTGAAGTTGAGGGTCTAGTCCCCATCACTGGGCCACTGGTGAGCACATTTTGATTGAGCTACTCAATTCTGTTTGTCATATTCGTTCCCTAGAAGGCTTTGGGGAGCAAGGACTGCATTTCACGCTACCCTGGCCCCCCTGTACAATGGGCTCAGCAGCTCCTTACTTCATAATTAGTTGAGATGAAAGGCGTGTTTGTTTGGTGTTTGGTTTTTGGTTTTCACAGACTTGGATGCCACGTAGCATCACTTCTTGCAGAACATCTATTAAGTTCCCGCCTGGGGTTAAAGCCAGGGATGCAGAGACAAATGAGACCCAGTCAGTGTCATCCAAGGGCTCTGTGGGGGCAGGCAGGCTGGGGAGCAGCTATGAAAGGACCCCAGGAAGTCCAGGCAAGGAGGAGAGAGTGGCGTTGGGCCCCTCTCCCTGGAGGGAGAACATGGCCAAACTCACCACTGGGTTCCTGGGCCTGCGGGGGCTCACCCTTCTCACAGACTGGGACCCCCCCCCCATAGACAGCATTAACAAAGGCTGAGGCCCACGGCTGGTACCAGTGGACGGAGCCAAAGGGGCAGGAGAAGTCAGCTGTCACACTGCACGTGTGAGTCCACAGACCTGTGCCCTGAGCACAAGAAAGCCAGCGCCATCCACACTGCCCCCAGGGCCCCACAATGCTCTCCAGTGGGGGTGAGAGAGACTTTGGGCATCTAGGGGGCAGGGAACCAAACCGAAACAGACAGACCCCCCTGAAAGATCAGCAATAGAGTGAGACCCAGCACAACACAAATTCACCAAATGCTGAACTAGATGGCGGGGGGAGTGGGGAGGGGCATAGAATAAGAACTTCCCCAAACAGCAAACTTTCTATTAGCAAGTGACTTCGCTATCAAAAAGAATAGAGGTCATTTGGAGGTAATGGAAGGGTTTCTTTCCTGGGGGCGATGAGGGGTTCATTAGACCAGCAGTTTGATAAAAAATAATAAGTGTCCCTCTTCCATATCATGACATAGGTGAGTCCTGAAATCTCCCGAAAGGAGGCTTTGTGCTTCCTCAGGCTGTGCACCTGCTGGGCTCAGTACCCTTGTGCATCAAATGAAGGATTGAACTGGGTGATCTCTGAGGTCTCTCTCTTAATCTATTAGCCTCTCTGCCCTAACAAATCGTTTCCCCAAACCCTCTATCAGCAAAGCCCAACATTGGCTTTTCATTCAACCACTATTTGTCTTCATCACTAAAGGCCTTTCTCAAAGACAAAGAAAACTTATAGGGAAGAAAAAGTAAGGAAAAAGGAAAAAAGACCCAATAATCTCCTCACCCAGATATTTCTCCATCACAGTGCTTTATGTAAAGAGTGATTTTCTTGTTATATTTAGATTACAATCAAACTGTAAAAGAATTGTTATCTCTCTGTTCCTGCTTTTTTACTTTAAACTCTAAGACCTTTGTCCTCCCGTATTAGAGAAGCTGTAAATACTACAAGAGAATGTTTACATTTTAAAAATCCATTTTCCTGGATCATTTGTAGACGGAAGAAAAAAAAATCTTTGTACTAACACACTAATTCCTCCTGACTTTGTAAAAACTGTTTCTCACAGAAATTAGGTCTTGCACAAAGTCACCTGAAGGCTGCCCTTCCATCCGGCAGCCTTTCATTTCTCCCAGAAGCTGCCTTTCTCTCAGTAATCTTTCATTTCTCTCAGTTTGGGTCATAAGTTTGCTACGTCTCTCTCCCAGTCTTTAGCTCTCTTGTCCTTGACAAGCCTAGGAGAGCTGAAAGCCCTCTCCGCGTCGGGAGGCAGAAAGGCAGAACCTGCCCTTATAAACTTGGAACAGACCTTGGGACGGATGTGGGGCTTGCGAGTTTGTTGTATCCTAAATTTGTAATGAGGGTTAGCGAGGGATTTGTTTCCAGCATTGTAGAAAAGCGTGTTTGGGAGTCTTCACTAAGAATTAGAAAAAATCCCAGTTTGGTGAAGAAACCAAACAGTAGCTCTCCCTTTGGTCGCTGGGAAAGCAAAACACCTTGCCAGAAAAGCCTTCGATGGCTAGCAAAAGATGCAGTGGAAGACAAGCAGAGAAAATCCAAGGGAGGTGTTCGGCAAGAGCGTTCGGGTGAATTTCGACCGTCCCAGGAATAGACTGGCGAAGCTTTGTACTTACGCTCCAGCCGTGCGCAGGCTCCTGGGGAGAACAGTCTGGGGATTTAGCTCGGAACGTCTGCCGACCCGGAGCACGGACCTTGGCAGGGAACAGCCACGTGCAAATCACACGAAGAGAACGGAGACAGTGGAGGCAGGATAACGGTGAAGTCTTCGCCCTTATTCAGTGGCCAATCTATTCAGGTCCTCACTGCCAAGGAAGTGTCTCTGGAGAAGGCATTTCTTATAACCTGCTTCTCCCTCTCCCACTCCCTCTGCTTGTGTTCCCTCTCGTGCTGTGTCTCTCTCTGTCAAATAAATACATATAATCTTTAAAAAGAAAAAAAAGACAGTTGGAAGAATTTGGAGGGTGGCACTAACTGATGAGCCTTAAAGGGAAAATTTCCTGCATTCTAGAGTCACTTCCACAGATGTCACGACTTACAGAGCCTTGATAGGTCAAGTAGATTCCTTTATCCAGAAGAAAATTTGTGCCCGGTTCTCATTATCAAGAATATTGTTAACAAGACCCAATTCCATCAACCACATCATTGAAGAGTTGGGGACACCTAGGTGTTCGTGGGCCTTGGTGCTAACCCCAAGTATTGAAGACATTCTTCTCCTTGGACAGACCGCTTTCCTATTGTCTAGTATGAAAACAACCACATCATTACACCTGACCCCATGTTCTTAGAAGGGAGGGCGGAGGGGAGAGGGAAAAGGGACAGAATTCAGCCACTGCCCTCAAGAGGATAAAGCAAAAATAATTATAATGGAGTATAGAACGAGACCATGGATAAATGAACCCAGCACATATTTAGTGCTCAATAAATATTTACAGAATGAACGAGGGATTAAATAGTAAGAAAATAAGTATGTTAGAAACACAAAAAAGAAAGGGATTGTTCCTGGCTGGGGCCCCCCCCCCCAGGGGCTCACATTTGATTTAGACTTTGAAGAGTGGGTAGGATTTCCTGTGATAACATGAAGTCCATCCCAGGTCAGGGAAGGGTGTGAGGAAAGAGTTGGGAATAAAGAACGTGCACATTCATAACAGAGTGGCTCATCATCTACTGGGGTGGAATATTTAAAGAGGAGTAGTGGAAACTGGTTTCAGTTATGATAGGCAGTTTTGAGTTTGAAAAAGGAAGCTTCAGATGCCAAAGCAATTGGGACTCGGGGGGACTTTTTCTTTCTTTCTTTCTCTCTCTCTCTCTCTCTCTTTTTTTTTTTTTTTAGGACAAAGTCTATGAGATTCATCAATTGATCAATCTATTTGCAAAACAGTGTTCAGTTCACTGCTGTAGTATCTTCACATATGTTGTCCTGACCCATTCCAAGTGCATTCTAAGGCCCTCAAAACAATGCTGTAAATTGATGTTTGAGCCTGACTGGACTTACTGCAGTCAACGTGACCCACATCAGGAAGGATGAATTATCAGAGCAAAATAGAAAAATGTGCAGCCTCTTTGCCCAGAGTGGATGAGGAAGGGAGGATCAAATTCCCTGATAATCCATGGGAATTCAAAAGCAGCTGAAGTTTCCACTGAATTCAACCTAAATAATAGTTATTTAAAAACCTACAATGCTCTGGGTATTCTGACCTATGCTACCGAGGGTCCTCATTATCACAAATAATCATAATGAGCTATCATGAGAGTGGTCCCGAGTGTCCGCCAGGTCACATGAGAGGACCATCTGCATCTGCTGTCTTAGGGATAAGCAGCATCTCGTAGGCAGGAGTCTGGCCGGGGCACAGAGGACCCTCCATCAGGAAGACCAGCAAAGGTCTAGGGGGGTGGTTCTCAACACTGCCTGCACACTGGAATCACCTGGGAAGCTTTCGAAATTGCTCATGCCCGAGCCCATCCCAGAAATTCTGATTCAAAGGATGTAGATAGGAAGGTGCTGGGCATCTGTATTTCTTAAAAGCCTGATGATTCTAGTGCACAGCCTGGGTTGAGAACTTCTTCTGTAGAGCAGGAAGAGCATGCTGGGGGACTTTTGGGGAAAAGAGAGTTGCACTATTTGGAGAAGTTGAGCATAGGAGACGAGCTGGGTGGGGCAGAACCTGCAGAGTTGGGACACCCAGGTGGCTGTGCTAACCCCAAGTACTGAAGCGATCTTCTCCTTGGACAGACCACTTTCCTGTTGTCTAGGACAGAAAACAAAAGGAGAAGCGGTTATGTACATCACAAACCTAAAGAGAAGCCTAAGTTGTACAACATATTCCATCCCTTGCCCTAACAGATCCTTCCAATCAGCCCTCATAAAGAGTAAAGAGAGTAGATGGGGAATGCAGAAAAATATTTCATTTTATCTTAGCAAAAGGAGGAATAGCATGCATTACAGGAACACTAGAGACATGAGTACCCCCAAAAGTGCTCTTTCCTCTCGCACTCCCCCCTCCACCACCAGATAATGCATCACAGATCTCTCCTTGGAGCGACTGTGCCTCCATATTCTAGAGGAACCAATACCTTGGTCCGACATTAGCAGGGCAGGACCACCCATTCGAAGGGTAGCAGGCTTCATTTATGAGCCACAGACTACACAAATCAGGTAAGTCTTCATTCACCAAATATACGGAACACCTGCTCTGGATGCAGGTTCTGTGTTTCAGGAGCTTGAGGGCACCGTACTCAGCAAGTCTTGGTCCTGCGCTCCAGGAGCTTGCTGCCTGGTGGAGGAGACAGACAGGTGGGCCGACACTGGGGTAGCACTGGATTTTACTGGGGCACATGGGGGACAGGTAGGCAAGGGAGACCAAGTAGTCAGAAAAAGACTGGGGGTGAGCGTGTATTCATTCTATTCTAGGCAGAGGAGACAGTAGGAACGAAGGCATATGGAACCTGACAGAGGACAGGGGATGACCAATTACAGAAACTAGAAGCAATTCAGTTAAATTCCACAAAACTTAGAATTCCACGGCAGAGCTTGTTTTTAAAAAATGGGACTAGAGAGAGAAAAACAGAGTGAAGATCTCGGGCAGCTGGAGGTCAGCAAAGATTTCTAAGTAGGGAAATGACAGGGTCAAGGTTTGTGTTTCGAATCCTAACTCTGTGGTTTGGAGGATGGATGGGGACTGGAGTGGGGGAGGGGAGCCGCCAGGAGGAGCGAACGGGCAGCATCTGCACAGATCCATTCACCGGACCCTTATAGGCGCTGGCTTCATCAAGGGGTGAATAAGACCCACGGGGCCTACTCTCAGTGAGCCTCCCTCTTGGGAGGGAATTATTTTAAAATATTAAACAAATGATCACACAAAAACTGCAATTACGATAAACATTGGGAAGGAGAGGTGCAGCATGGCAAGAAAAACATATAAGCAGGGGCCCCCAGCTGGTGTGGGGTATCAAGAAGAGGCTTCCTGAGGAAGTGATATTTAAACTGAGACTGGAAGTTGGTTTGGCAAAGGTAAGGAGGGGGGCGATGAAGTGGTAGGGTGTGGGGGGAGCGGGTAGTGAAAGAAAGCACTTGTGCGAAGGGCCCAGGGGAAAGACCCCCCTCCCCCCCCCCCAGGGGCCCAGCAGGCAGAGCCCAGGGCATGGGGCTGAGCGGGCACACGGTGAAGCCTGAAATGTGATCAAAGAGCCTGAAGGGCCAGACCTCCTGGCCATGTTGAGTGAAGACTGTGGTCTTCATCCTAAGAGCGCAAGGTGAGTTGGATGGAGCAGGGGAAGGCACAACCCGATTTGAAAATTACCGTGGCTGCCAGGCGAAGAGAAATCCGTGGGTTTGGGAAGTTTTGTGGGGGTTTGTTACTTTATTTTTAAGTAATCTCTATGCCCAATGTAGGGCTCAAACTCACAACCCTGAGATTGAGAGTCACACGCTCCACCGATGGAGCCGGCCAGGGGCCCCTGGTCCGGGAAACAGGAAGGAGCAAGTTAGTGAAGCAGCAACTTGAGGGAAGGAAGAAAACTAGGAGAGAGCGAGATCTGGAAGCTGAAGGAACGTGTTCATTGTGAGGTCAGGCGAGGCAGAGACAGAAAAGTATCTGCCGGATTTTGCCCCCAGCGAACTGTACGTAGGTGACCTTGGCCAGAGCCGACCAGGCGGAGTGGTGGGTCCAGACCAGATTCCGGCGCTCTGAGGTGTAAATGCAGGTGAGGAAGCAGAGACTGAGGGTAAACAAGTCTTGCCTGAAGCAGGGCGATAGGGAGTCGGCAGATAGCTTGAGGGCTCCTTGGGAGGGTCAAAAGGGATAAAGCCTATGGAAGGGCGCGGCTGACCCTGGCGCTCTGTGACAAACACGCTCGTGAGGATTAGGGGCGGAAGTGGTGTCCAAATCCACACTGCCAATAGCTCTCTTCCCTACGTGCCAAGTGGGGATGGTCGGCCCACTTTACAGATGACAACACTGAGGCCCAGAGAGGCACTTGCCCTCGCTGGGATCAAGTTAGAGTCGGGACTTAACCAAGGGGTGTGTGCCTGCGAGGTCTGTGCTCTTGCCATGATGGGTCGCCGCCTCCCCAGAGCCCCCCACCGCCTGCCCGTGTGATTGGGGTTCACTCGCTGTCTACCCCCCTAGGCCGTGTAGTGGTAACAGCCACGGAGTTTGGATTCAGTCAGACCTGGGTTCAAATCCTGCTTTGTCACGTATTATCTAGGAGCTTTATGTTCATGTCAGGTAAAAGGAAAGGAAAAAAAACCCGATCAGTTATATGAAGAAAAATTAATCCAGATGTTTATAAAACATTTGGCCCAGGGCTGACATAATAAGTGCTCAGTATTAATAAATGGGAATTAATAAATGATAGTTATTAGTATTTATATTGCTCCTCCCCAGCACACCCCGTGCCCAGGAGCCTGAACCCAGACTTGCTCTCCGACACCAGAACTGACCAGAACGAGGTGCTGCCACAAGGTCTTCCACACCTCAGACATGAGCTGTGTAGGCCCTGACCCACCTTGGCCCCTCATGGGTCACTTCAGGGAAGTCCCCTGACCAAAAGAATCTCCTTCACCACCACCTTCTCCGCTGCCATCTTCCAGAAGCCCAATTTAAATGCCATGAAGGCAGGGCAGTAACCTCTGACAGACAAAAAGCAGGCAGGAGGCTGAGAAAAATCAATCGTGCCAGTGCGAATAATTCCAGAGCCTTAAAGTCATGTACTCTAATCCTACACCACCCCCATTGGACCCAGGTAATTCAGCACTCAAGCCACTCCAAGAAATATCATGTAAAATTGACCAATTCCCCCTGCTCTTTTCTGTGTCGCATTTCCAGGAAGGGACATAGGTTGCGTTTGATGTGTGTCCTTCCAGACCATTTTCTATACACGAAACATTATCCTCAGATATTTGAGGATGACACTGTTCAAATTTTTCACCAACTCACTTCCTCACCCAATACCATGGACATCCCACCATGTTGGAAATACAAATCGACTCCCTTCTTAGTAACAGTCACATCATTTTCTGTGATATAAATTTCCTTGGGTCTTCAGCTCCAATATTTTGTTCTCAAAAATGGCATTCCCATGAGCTCTTAGAATCCTGGAAGTGGAATTTTTTGGTCAAATTCCTTTTTAAAAGCCGTTAGTTACTCCAGGAGTGCCCCCCTGAAAATGCTTTGCTTTCCTTTCCAGGTCTGGAGTTCTCCTTCCTCTCCACGATTGTGGAGCAATTGTGACCAAGCACAGCCTCTTCAGGAAAACAGCAGACCGACCCAAAATAGTCCAGTGTTGTCAAGAACACTTTCTTACCCCCCTAGGCCGTGTAGTGGTACTACACTTCCATACGAGAACACTTCCCATACGGGGAAGATCCCTGTTTAAAATGACTGAGAAAACAATTACTGGGCACCTGTATTTGCCACCTCTGTAAGGTGCTGGGGATAGAAAGACAGATGATGCCATGTCTGTCTTCATTTGTTCACAGTCTGGAAGGAAGAGCAGGTCTGGTCACAGTAGAAAAGTCATAAAGGGGTTGCAGGAGAGCCTAAGACAGCCAGAGCCGTGGAGCAGAAGCAGCCTGAAGAAATTTGGTTTGTGATGGGGTTGGGGATGAGGAAAGAGAGAGGAGGAAGATGCCAGATCCTTAAGCCCTCTGAATGCCGTACAAGAATTTCTACCTTTTCCCAAAAACTACAGGAAGCTATTAAAACCTTTAAAACTGGGGAATGACGTGCAGATTTTAGGAAATTCACTCTGCCCACAGGGTGGAAAATGGACTGAAGAGAGGCCCACATGTCATAGGATTCTGAACATAGGGACCCAATAAGGGACCCTTCAGCCAAACTAGAGAACTTTCAAGGTAGAAGAATGGTGTGGATTTTATGCCATGTTCAACTGGGAGGTTGGGGGCCAGGGGTCAAGATTCAAAGGATACTTTCCTGAAAGGGTCTGTTTTAGGTCACAGGGAATATCCTGATTTTACTAATGCAGTGCATTGCCCTTGATGAAGCCCGACCAGCAAGAAGCTGCAGTAGATCCGAGGTCTGCTGAAAGAAAGGCGTGTAAGAATGTGACAGGGAGTACATCTTAGGCAGAGCCCAGAGGGGAGGCCAGTCCCTGGAAGAAAGTGGGAGGAGATTCAAGACTTGGCTACTCAGGCTCTGCAGGTGGGGCTGGCCTTGGGTCCTCTCTGACCTGGGGCCCTACCTCCTGATCTAGCTGATGGCTTCCCTTTACTCAGTATGTAATCCCTTTAAGCAGAACAAAGGGCCTGAAGTGCCCACAGCTTTTCTGAAGGGGGAAAATAAAACAACAGCCAAACAATTGCTGAAGTTTTTCAACAAAAGAGACCGGTGCTACGATTAAAGCGATTAAAGGACTGGAGAAAGATGTGTTTCAGTCTCTCAAATTTCACTGTCATGTATATGTTGGAGAAGCTCTTGGAGCCCCCAATTTGCCAGAGACTCAACTCTGAGAAACATTACCCTCAACTCACTGCAAAGAGACAATGGGCCTCTCAATAGAGCCAATGCCTGAAGTTTTCCCTCTGCCCCAAACCTGGTCCAAAACCTGTTTTCAGAGGCCCAGCAATGAGCTCACCCTCCAATGGTATAATTCAGTATCACATCAACCAAGAGGATCACAGGACACCCGCAAGCCTTGACCAAACACTCCCAACACACTCCAGAGACTAACAGAGACCGGCATTGTAGTTCCCATCCCCCAGGAGAATTAATAGGAGTCAGTGGCGTAAACAGAGCCTCCTCTGCTCCGATGAAGCCACACAGGAGCATCTAAAGGAGCGCTAACAACGCTGCTTTGTGAGGCTGCTGGCGTGGCGCCATCTTGCTTCTCACTCCCAAGAGGCAGTGAACAGCGCCGGCTGCATATTTGTGCGTAAGCCTCACTACACATTTGGGAAATGTCCACAACCTATTTCAGCAGTTCATTTGGGGCTGTAGGTTAACCCCAGGCAGAGGCCAAAGCCCCACATCATGGCACAAGTATTAATTCTCTCTACAGGGACCGCTTTTTTTAATGCAATGGACCTGTGTCTGGTCTCCTTTGAATGAAGGGAACCCAAAATAGATGAGTTGAGGCAGGGGCATAGGGGCCGGCATCCTGTGTCTTTTTCCACCCTACAAGCCTTGAGCCTTACACAAAGACGTTCCTTTAGGCAGCTGGTCTGTGCCAAGTCGGTTCTGTTTCCACACCTCTGTTTAGAGATAAGAGGTAATGCTTGGGAATCGCATAACCCGGTTGCAAAATGAACGCAATCCGCTAAAATTGACCATTCTAGATGCCAAAGTGGGAGCTACCTTGGTAGGTCCTCAATGGGGCCCCTGTTTTCCTTCCTTCTCACCTAAGAGCAGCCCATTTCTCTCAGCCTTGGGTTGGCAGGCCCATTGGCTACATCTGGAGAATGTAGAGCTTGTGCTCAGTCAAGTGCACCGATGTTCACTCACTGCCTTTTAGAGAGCACTGGGGTTAGCTGATACCAGGAAGCTTGCCTCCGACCCTCCCAGCAATGCAGGCAACAGTTCTGTTGGCAGCCAACACCTGCCAGGAGCTCAGTTACCCAAACTTGAGAGTTTTAGGGGACAAAGGCTAGAAGTTGAAGGGCACATGGATCTCTGGTCTCCTGAGTACTACCTGCTAAGACACCCACAGCTCAGAAAAGCATTATGTGTGAGAATCTTGCACTCAGGACCCACTCTCAACCCATTCTTGATCCACTTCCTGAAAGAGGTTGAGAGGAAGCCCTTATCCAAGTATGTAAGCAGAAGCTGTAGGGGCGTGCACCCCTGGGAGAGAGCAGTGTCTCAGGCTGATGCCGCTCAGACCACTTCTTCGAATCTAGTCCTGGTTACAGACGACTCACTTCCTCCTGACACCACAGCTGCCTCCCACTGCAGCCGGCCCCTCTCCCAGCCAGTTGGGCATAGGAGTCTTCCAACCACCGGGCCAAGCACTGCCCAGTTCATCACTGAAGCTTTAATAGCTATGTCAGAACCAGCAGCCACATTACTATCATTGAGCTGATATCACAATGTTTAGGGCATCATCAACTTCATGGACCTTGGGCTCAAAGGTAGAGGTCCCCATGGCCCAACAGTACTTTGCACAAATATTATTTGTTGCATGTATGAATGAATGAATGAATGAATGAATGAATGAGAAAATGGGTGGATAAAGAAAATCTTTCCTATCATCAAAACTGAAAGGATTGAATACCATCTCCCGCACAGAGCTATCTTCAATGTGGTTCCCTGGGCTGGGAGTCCGGTGGGGGCAGGAATAGGGAAGTAGGTTTCAGGCTGCTTAGCTTGTCCTTGTAAACACAGTCCTGCTCATGGACCAAGAGGTAGATACCAGCTAATGCCAAATTTGGATAGGAGCCTGATGGAGACTCAGAATATCTTCCTAAGGTTGCTTACAACTGGCGACTCACTCAAAGACAAATCAGAAATGAGTGGCAGAACACCTGTGCCCCACCTTCCTTTCTTTCAGATTCCATGGTCTGGACCATGACCCTTCCCTGGGTCGAAGATGACTCTGCAAGGCTTACCCCCTCTCCCATACCCTTATTCTCTCTTACTTAGCAGAAATGGATTCTCCCCTCAATTATTCAACAAAACTCTTAGAACAGAGGACCCCAAACTTTGCTCAACCGCTACCTCTTATCATTATTAGAATTCCATAGATTCCATGCACTGAAGATCCTGTCTACCATACAAGCTGCATTTATTAAATGACACATCTTTCATTGAACACTACATCTGAAACTAAAAAAATTAAAATAAATAAATAAATAACTGACATCTTTGCAATCAGCGTAGATGACCTGTGTTACTACCTTGGGTAGATGAGATTCTAGCCCAAAGCAAAAACCCTAAGTTTCTTTAGCCTGTGTGTCTCGTCCAGGGTCGAAACATTAATTTTTTGGCCATTTGTAATATTAAAATGAATTTAAGAACTTCCCCTGCCCGCCCCCACCCAGTACTACCTAGAGATTCTAAGTTAGAACTAAAGACAACAAGTGAGTTCCTCTTAAGGGAATGAGGTTTTTGGAGCTTGCAGATTGGGAATTCTTTTCTTCTGATTTTCTGGGATAAGAAAAGCTAGTGGGCTCAGAGACAGATCTTGTGGAAAACTGACCTCTCAACTCCCCAGCCTTGAGGTTGACAAAAGCGAGTTCTTTTATATATTAGGCTTCCTCTCTCCTCATTCATCTAGGGCCAAGTACTGGCTGGGGGGAGGGGGGAGTCCCACAGAAGTGAGCTCACTTCACTCCTGTGGGCCCCCAAAAGGCCCCCCTTGGCCCTCTTCTTGTAAGAAGAATTTGTGCCTCGGGTGGGGGTAGCAGAGACATTAGCAACATTTAAGGCCCTCTTATCTGGCCCTAACCTACTTTCCAGAGGAGCTTATCTCTCCCCCCACCCACACTACTTATTTTACCATCAATGGTCTAAGGGAAAATCAGGGGGAGGGGGAAGTATAGTTTAAAAAGCATGGTTAGCATGATACATTTTATATGTGGAAAATGAGAAGAGATGCCTATTGCTGTTCCAATATGAAGTACAGAAAGAAAAGCTCAATAAAATCTTGGCCAATAGAAATCCACAGAAGATAACCAGGGGCCAGCCCAATTTAAAGTAGATCAATATCTCTAGGTGTGGGGGTGCGGGGAAGGGCACGGGATTCTTTTGTTTATCAAAAGGGGGCATGGGCTGAACAGGACTGCTTTCTGGGGCCATGGGGTCTACTCCCAGTCCCTAGGCGGACCCTGCCTCCAGGGTTTCTCGCCTCCAGCGCTTACTGAGCCTGCACTTCCCTCCAGCCCTCCACCCCTGTTACCAGCCCACAGGCTACCCCAGCTCCCATCAGCTCTCAGAGACCTCTGCCCCGCTCTGAACACTGTGCCGGCTGGCTCTCAGGACACGTGCGCCACCTGGCATCATCCCTCCTGCTGGTACCGAAGGTACTGTCGAACACCGTTGTGCGCCTGTTCATGGTTGGTCTCCTCAGCTTGGATCTTAAATGATTCAATATCTTAAACATCCCTGAAGTCCTAACAAGCGGCGCCTGCGTGGCTCAGTCAGTTAAGCGTCTGCCTTAGGCTCGGGTCGCGATCCCAGAGTGCTGGGATCGAGCCCCGCATCGGGCTCCTTGCTCAGCGGGGAGCCTGCTTCTCCCTCTCACTTAGCCTGACGCTCCCTCTGCTTGTGTTCTCTCTCTGTCAAATAAATAAATAAAATCTTAAATAAATAAAGTCCTTACAATAAGCCCCCAGAATAAGTTCCAAACTTTTTAAATTCTCTCATAGCACCCTATACCTTTTCCTTTATAGCACCAATTTCGATCATTAAATCTTCCTGTATACTTATTTAAGATCATATTTTCCACCAGACCACAGGGTGGCCTTTGTTTTGATCACCAGTGTATCTGAGTTTCTTAACTGTTTACTGTGGGCTTGCTGCATATACTCTGGGTCAAGTACTGCATGCAAGGAGCTTTGCATACATTATTCACATCAACCCTATGAATTAGATGTTATTTCCATGTTGCAGCCTAAGAAATTTAATCTTTGGGAGGTCACCCAAGGCCACCCAGCAAATACACATGGAACCAGGATTGGAACTCCATCTACATGCTCCCAGAGCCTTTGCATCCTCCCCTCTACCACCTGCCTCTTACCCCCTTGGCCGTGAACACCGTGTTTGTTGGGTGAATGAATGAATGGATGGATGGATGAATGACATGACATGACATGAAATTTAACAACCTGCCATCCACATCTCCAGTATGGACCATATCACTTCCAGACTTTGTTTTTCTCTTCTTTTTTTAATTTTTTTTTTTTTTTCAGATTCTCAGTCCCAATTTCTCCCCCTTCTTAGGCTTCCAAGCATATGTATCTTTGTAAAATACTTTGTGCTTGTGTATATATTTTTAATCTACCTTAGTGTTAGTGACTAGAGTTCTTGTTCTATTTCTTACTGTTTCAACCAACACTACACTTAATAAAATGCATGCCGGTACATCTACATCAAATTCTTTGTTTCCAAATGCTGAACAGAATTCCATAGTTTTTATCCACTCACGTTGACTTATCTTGTTCCCTAGTGTTTGATACTTGTTTCTGCTCCCCCCACACACATACCCCAGTGCTCTTTCAGTTCTATTTGAGGCAGGCTCCATTTTTCCATGAACATGTCCGACAGGCTGCATCTGGGGATGTGTGGCTACCCGCTATCCTCTGACTTGGACTGTGACAGGCAGGGTAAGAAGTGGTTTGCTGATCCCTTTTGCCTCTGTGCCCTCAGAATCTGAGTCTCCGGGGCGCCTGGGTGGCTCAGTCATTAAGCATCTGCCTTCAGCTCGGGTCATGATCCCAGGGTCCTGGGATCGAGCCCCGCATCGGGCTCCCTGCTCGGTGGGAAGCTTGCTTCTCCCTCTCCCACTCCCCCTGCTTGTGTTCCCTCTCTCGCTGTGTCTCTTTCTGTCAAATAAATAAATAAAATCTTAAAAAAAAAAAAAAAAAGAATCTGAGTCTCCAAGGACACCTTCAGAAAGAATTTTCTACTATTTGGTTGGATTTTTCCTTCCTTATGTATATGAACCTATCCTCTATGCTATTAAAAGTCACTCTAACTTAGTGGTCATGTGGGCAGATTGTGGAGACACATGACAGATTCAAATTCCAATTTCACCACTTACCAGCTATATTCAGTTTCTCTGTGTCTCATTTTTCTCACCTGGAAAATGGGGGTGGCAATAATAATAGTACCCACCATATAGGGCTGTCGCATTTACAACAGGGCTGGGCAGTAGTAAGTATTTAATAGATGTTGGACTTCTTTGTTTAAAATACATGTAAGTTCTGAGACACAAAACCATATCGATAGCTTCCAATACTGTCAGAATAGAAAAGTTAAGACATTGGAAAGAAAATAAAGAGAAACAGATGTGTCTGGCTACACCAAAGTAGTTCTCTTTGTAATCTCTAATGGCAAGGCCTTTACAGGCCCATTTGGGTCTTCTAAGACCAAACACTCAAGTATAAACAACAGAACCCCAGAAAAATCTGCTCCTTTTCTCTGTCTGGCTCTGAGAATTTTACAAGTTCTGGCTTCCAAGAGGACCCTTTCCTCCTAGTGTGTGAGATGTCCTTGGCTATCACCTCTGTTTTGTTTTTTGTTTTTTGTTTTTTTTTTTTACTTCTTTGTCACTTTCTGATGCTGGAACCCTCCAGAAAGCTGGATGCAAGAGAAAGACAGGATCAGTCCCTGGGAACTTGGCTGCCCCTGGCTGTCGAGAAGAGCTCTTCCTCTTTGTCTCGTGCCTTGAGAGTGACTCAGTCCTCACAGCCTGGGTTTGGGCCACAGTGAGGAGGCAGCTCTGCTGGGGCTCAAGCCTGAAATTTATGGCTTGCTTGTCCTGGACCCATGCAATATTTTTTCTTGCCTTGAAGATGAAAGGATTGCTATTCCCCACACTTCCCCACCTCCTGCATTTTGTAACACGTAGGCTTCTGCAGTGACCCTCTTATTTATCTGGAGAATTAACTTCTAAAGGATATGCTCATCTCCCTCACCAACCAAAATCGAGGGCCTTGAAATATAAGACCCTAAATGGACAATGGGATGGCTTTCTGAAAAAGGTCTTCACATTCACTCTGGTTCTTCCCAACCCTCCAACTATTATTTGTATGATAAACTCCACGGAAATACCTTTGAGTGGACAAAGAAAAGCCAAGCCTTCCACAAAGTTATAAATTCCTTGAGAGAAGGGTTTGCCTCTTAGATTTCTTTGATCCCCTACAGCGCCTAGCACAGTGTCTTGTACATAGTAGATACTCAAATATTTGTTGACTGATAAGATTCCAAGGCTTAGATCAGAGTGACTGGACAACATTTGTCTAAGGAAAAATGAATGGTTTCATACACAAAACCTCTTAATACTCCTTGTCAGGAGTCGTCAAAATTCTAATTTACACTAAAATATTTAAATGCAAAAATTGTCATATCCGTAAAATATTTTATAGGTTTTAGAATCCGCCTAGTAAGATGAATTTATTTGTTTGTTTCTTGACAGACATTTATCAAGTTCCCGTATGTGTCAGACACTTATTCTGGGCATTAAAAAAAACAAGGATGGAAACATTTCCTACCCTTAATTCACAGAGTGAAGCTGGCAAGCCAGCAGGCAATTAAAATATTATAAAGTAAGCACTCTGACGAGCGCATCAGTAGATTCACAGAAGAGAGTGGAGTTGAAGTTCTGAGGCTCAGGAGCTGATCCGGAGTTGACATGTGGAGCCAGAACGCCTCAGTGTCGCCCATGAACAGGGATTGAGATCTGGTGTCCATAGTGGACCGGTGAGCAGCCCCAAATCTTGGGGAAACCACTGAAAGTACAAATCACAACTTGCTCATTTTAAAATCGTGATGATGACACCAAAATTTACTGAGAGAATTAAAATTGTGGTTTGACAAAATAGAAAGCAGAAACAGGCTCATAAATACAGAGAACAAACTGATGGTTGCCAGAGGGAAGGGGGTGGGGGGGGGGGGGACAGGCAAAATGGGTGAAGTGGGGGTCTTCCAGTTACGGAATGAATACATCATGCCGATGAAAGGTGCAGCATAAGGAATATAGTCAATGCTATTATGATAGCGTTGTATGGTGATAGATGGCAGCTGCACTTGCAGTGAGTATAGTGTAAGGTAGAGAGTCGTTGAATCACTATGGTGTACACTTGAAATTAATGTAACATTGCATGTCAACTACAATAAAAAAAAATTGCAGTTTGAAAATTTTAAAGCATTTACAAATAAGTTATCTGGAAAAAAAGAAGTTTGCGAACAGGACCTGCTCGGAAAACCGTTCCAGGGAAATATTTATTTCGTGCACACGAGGCTGCTTAATCCCCTCCAAGAACTACACAAATGTCTGTGCCATCTTAAAATCAATTCGTGTCCTAGCTCCAAAGTTAAAGCCGAAAGCCAAAGACAAAAACCTGGACATCGTTTCTTTTCACTGCTTTATTTTTGTACGGGACAATGTGACCCAGAGTTTGGCCAAATCTCAGGAAAGAGGTTTGGATGTGGCTGACATTGGACAAATTGACAGCTAATCTATACCATCCACAATGACAAAAAGGCGTCCGAACTTGTCTCAGCGCAGATCAGGTGGAGTAGGATTTCATTCGACAGCCTGATTATTCACAATGTGCAGTTACCTACAAAAATAAAACGAGAGCAAAGTAGAAGACTGCTTTAGATTCCAAGCCCGCAGCACAACTGAGAGTCCAAGAGGCGTCCATCCTTTTTCCAGATGGAGGCTGGAAGAGTCCTTGTGGCTTTTCCTAACCTAGGTTTTTCTTGTTCAGGTATCAACACAGGCCGCTCCCAAAAAAGAGATACTCTATTCTTGTTCCTTCAGCATCAGAACTGAGGGGATGAGCACCCTAAAAGCCTATCAGATACTGCCCCGCCCAGAAGAGAAAAAATTAAATGCAGGCGTGGAAGCCAGTGACTTGTCTGTGCTCTTCACCTTATTCGGTTTAAAAACTAGTAAAGGACGAAGGGGAAACGGGCTTAAATTGAATCAAATGGGCTTGCTAACATGCCCCCATTTTCTCCATTTCCTAATCCTTTTATAAATTCCATGGAGATGGGATTTGCTTTTAGACTGATTATGTGGCTTAAAAATCAGCATAATTACAAGATATTTGTTGAAAGGAAATTCCTCATTTTGGCTGTTTGGTTTCCTTTCCAGTATTAAGTGGTGGATGACCTGGCTGGAACCAGGTCCATCTGGGACCTTCCTCAAGCATCTCAGAGGTAAAGAAGACCTTCAGGATACCCTTGCAGTTTTTAAATGAGGAAACCAGGACCTAGAAAAACCAGATAATTTTCCCAGCCACTCAGTGGCAAGGCCAAGAACGGGACTTTGTGTGTGTGTGAGACAGTTCGTTTATTAACATTAATTATCATTCATGTAAAGCTAGAAAATGGGATCTGAAAAAAACTAAGTTGTTGGAGTTTTTTTTAAGGTTTTATTTATTTGAGAGAGAGAGCACGAGTGCGGTAAGGGGGACAGGGAGAAGCAGACTCCCCGCTGAGCGGGGAGCCCGATGCGGGGCTCAATCCCAGGACCCTTGGATCATGACCTGAGCCGAAGGCAGATGTTTAACCAACAGAGCCACCCAGGTGCCCCTGGAAAAAACTAAGTTTAAATATAATAACACACAGCTGATATTTCAACAGTAACATAAACCAGGTATTAATAGCTCCTTTTGATCACGAATGGGGCTCCTAACCAAAGAATTTTTTGGATATGAAAAGCACAGACTTCTTCCATACTTCTGTTTTCCCTTTGGCCTCAGAATGGATCTTCTGGAATTCCTGGCCAGGATTCTTCTTTTTTTTTTTTTTCCCTAAAGATTTTATTTATTTATTTATTTGAGAGAGAGAGAGAGAGAGAGAGAGAAACAGCATGAGAGGGGATAGGGTCAGAGGGAGAAGCAGGCTCCCCGCCGAGCCGGGAGCCCGATGCGGGACTCGATCCCAGGACTCCAGGATCATGACCTGAGCCAAAGGCAGTCGCTTAACCAACTGAGCCACCCAGGCGCCCTGGCCAGGATTCTTCTTGTTCTTTCTTTGGTCCTCCAAAAAATTCCAGAATTTCTAGCATCAATCATCATTATATTATCAACAGCTATCGCTTGCTAATTATCATAAATGACCTTCTTAGAGGCTTAAAAGAGGAGCGAGATAAAGTCCCTGCTTTCACAGAGCTTCAGTCTGAATAACATGATCTGGGATTAGGGGAAACATTTCCAATAATAATAAATTTTATTAGAGCCAAGTGTTAAGTACTTTACTTGTTTGTCTCTTCTAACCCTCACATTAAACCCCACACCCATTTCACAGATGAGGAAACTGAGACCTGCTCAAAGGTCACAGAGTGGATCTCAGTCCTAAGCCCATGCCCTTAAATACTAAATGATACTGTATCCCACGGGAAAATTGACACGGGCGAGTGGAAATGCCTGAGAAAAAGAAATAACATGGGCTCTTTCCTTTAAAGAGGGCCCTAAAATATTTTACCTACTATATACATACATATTCTATATTATACAGGCTCCTGAGTCCAGGCTTTCACCCCCACACCGTGCGTCCCTGGACACACAGTACAGCTGCCTGGGAAAAGGGAGACGTTAAGTCCCGCCTGCAGGGAAGCAAGCTGCCTGCTTTGCAGTTGTGTGGAGCTGCGAGAGAGCATGTCGCAGTGGTGCCCAGGCTCGTCTTACACTCCAGAAAAGAGTTTCTCTTAACAAGGACACTGGCTAGGAAACAAAGCCCCTCTTCACAACACACCTTCACATTGATTGGATATTTTAATGTATTAATGTTCCCTTTGTATGCACAGATCCATCAAAGAGGCTTTAAAAAATGTCTCTTTTGGGGCACCTGGGTGGCTCAGTGGGTTAAAGCATCAGACTCTTGATTTCGGCTCAGGTCATGATCTCAGGGTCGAGAGATCGAGCCCTGTGTGGGACTCCACACTCAACAGGTAGTCTGCTTGAGATTCTCTCTCTCCCTTTCCCTCTGTCCCTCCTGCGCTTCTCTCTTAAAAAATAAAAACAAAAACAAAAACAAAAAAACCCTCTTCTTTTTCTTAATTTATTGAATATGTATAACATTGCTGAGTGCCAACAAGCACACTTCTAATCATTCAATCTTTACAATAACCCAAAGAGGGGGGGTATTATGATTATTATTATTCCCATTTCACAGATGAAGAAACTGAGACACAGAGAGGTTAGGCAACTTGACCAAAGTAACACAGCTAGTAAGTCATGATCACAGGTTCAAATCCAGGCAGTCAGGCTCCTGAGTCCAGGGTTTCACCATCACACCGGCATGCCCAGACACACAGTACAGCTGCCTGGGAAAAGGCAGATGCTAACTCCCGCCTGCGGGCAAGCAAGCTGCTTGATTTGTGGAGTTGTGTGGCATTGTGCGAGAGCGTGTCCCGGTGACACACGAGGACAACGTCCTAGTTGTTCTCACGCCTGTTGCCTTCTCCACGGCCCCTTACAGGGTGTGGGTGCCCAGTCGGTTCTTAATAAAGAGAAGTTGAACAGAATGAGCGAAAACGTTTTGAAGGTCAGTGATGAGAAGAGGTGCCCTTCAGTGTTTCCTTTTGCATGTTTCTTCTGAAAGTAAACAGTCATTTGGATCACAAAAAGCAGCTGGGAATGTGGAGCAAGGACAGTCAGGGGGCACAGAAAAACTCAGCATCGTTATTGAGGCTTTTTTTGGGTAGAAAATGTTTAGGGGTTTCTTTTCTCCTTTTTTCTTTTTAGAGTTGTGAGCAAATAGGTGGTTATCATTTAAAGCCACTGCATTCTGGGGAGCTTTGTTATGCAGCAATAAACAACTGATACAGAAGTTGGTACTAGAAGTGAGGTGCTGCCATAAATAACCTAGAGGTTATTTAGAGGAAAATTGCAAAATAGCATAATGTATAGTCAAATGGGACGTTTTCATTATTCCGTTATTCCCTTATAATGCCCCAAACTTCCCAGTTGATTTCTAAAGGTCTGAAATCATTTCATCCTTATGAAAGAGGATTTTCTTATAAATCATTTTAATCATCGTGACTAATTTATTTTGAAGCCTTCAGAAAATAGCTTCACGATGTAAACCAGCTTCACTAACAATTGGTCGACTGAGCAATTTTGTGATTGTCAGAATATCCATGCAATGTGGAAGCAACATCTGAATACAACATTGTATTCACATTCTAACCCAAGTAGGAGAGGCAGTGGGGAGTCAGGGACAGCTGGTTTTATTTCTAACTAAGCCACAGACTCGGCAGTGTGTCACGGATAATTCTTACCTACTTCCAACTTTATTCCCAGGATGCTGAAAATGACTAAGACATCAAGACAGTAAAATATAATACCCGAGAAGTTAAACAGTGACTTGTGTGTGTGGACTCTTAGGAAAAATAATGCAGGAGCACCTGAGAGAATTTACTACAGCAAGGCCTCACCTTTCTTATTGGCTTTTCATGAGAAAGGTGTGGAAAGGGAGGAGACACGGAGGGGTTTTGGCTTTAAGTTGATGCCTGGATACTTTTAAGCTAGGCAGCCAGTGGGGGAATTGAGTAAGGAGGTAAGGTGGAAGAAGCTCAGATAATGGCGTACAGGTTAATAAATATGAGGAGGAAGAATATTTTACGTGACGTGTAGAATCGGGAGGGGACAGATGGGCCGGGAACATTATGTTCAAGACTGTGGTGGTGGTCGATGGTTTGCAAAAGTTACTCCCCTTTGTAACAGAACTTTGCCAACCTCCCATTGAGCCATGAAGTGTACGTCCCTGCCCCTTGAATCTGGGCCAGCCTCGTGACTTGTTCTGACCAACAGAATGTAGTAGAAATGACACTGTCTGACTTCTGGGCCTAGGCCTGGAGATGCTCAGGAGTTCCCTCTCTTGCCCTCCTATGACAATGCCGCCCCTGGGAAGAAGCCCAGACTAGCCCCGTGGAGGATGAGAGACCATGTGGAGAGAGAGAGGCCCAGGGGCTAGCCGACACCAACCCCAGGCATGTGAATGAGGCCACAGGATGGGCCAGGCCCAGCCTACCCACCAGCTGACACAGTTACGTGAGTGACCCAAGGTGAGGCTGACAGAAAACTGCCCAGCCGAGCCCAGCCTAAATTGCTGGCCCAAAGACTTGTGAGCAAATAGGTGGTTATCATTTAAAGCCACCACATTCTGGGGAGCTTTGTTATGCAGCAATAAACAACTAATACAGAAGTTGGTACTGGAAGTGAGGTGCTGCCATAAATAACCTAAAATTAGTGGCATTGACTCCAGGACACAGTGGAGGATAGAGGCGGGAAAGGCGGTGAAGAAACTGTTAGTGAACTACCTGGACCAGAAACACAGTGAGGAAACTGCCAGAAGAGACTGGAAAAAAGGCCATCTACCCTATGGAGTGACAGAACAATTAGCGAAAGGTTGCCTGCAGTAACTCAGAAGGGAAAAAATGTACCTAATGAGCTGTGGGTCTGAGTAAGGAGATTCTCTCTTGGAGAAAGAAATAAGCTCAAGGAGGAACCATTCAGTCTGCAAGCAGACACTTGAGGAAATATGGAAGGTCTGCTTCTGTGCTTGATTGACAAAATCATTTTTCACCAAGTCTCTCCATTTGGCAAAAGAGTCCCAGAAATGCCTTCAGGAAAAGATGAAACCAAAGGTGTAGCTTAAATACCTTCTACTGATCCCTCAGAATACTCAGCAGACCCTCTCAACTGGATGAAAGAACTCTCCAGATCATGGAGGCATTTTCCTACAGCTGCTCGACTCTCAAAATGAAGAGAGGTCTATCTACTGGAGTGGACTGCAGGCTGATATTCGAGAAAGCCACACCATTGTTAGAGGAGGCATACTCCATCAGACTAAAAGGGACAGAGTTCGAAATGAAAAGAGTCTTCTGGGCCCCCCAAGTTTCTAGGGCAGGAAGCAAGCTGAGAACACTGCTCTGCCAAGAGCCTGGACAATTCTTACAGGAAAGGAAGCAACATCTGAGAAGGTAGACCCAAGAGCCCAGAGGGGAGAACCAAGAGTCGAAAGGAACAATGAACTAGGAGATTACTCCCAGGGAGTAAAACCGGGTCCTAACGGGGAAAATTCCTGCCCTTACTGTAGAGGGGCCTGAAAATACAAGTCCAGCTGGGTCTCAGAATTGTCCTGAACTCACTACTGTGCCGTGACTTGTTTTTCCCTTTCTAAATGGTGATGTCTCTAGTGTTGTCTGGCTTCTCCTGCCACAGTATATTCGGGGCAGAATGGTGCAGAGAACTTGTATGTTTAGTTTATGGAAATCTGCACCACTCTGCCCCCTAAATACATGGTGGCACTTTGTGTGATGTACCAGAGGGGCCTCGTCCAAATTGGCCCTATTTTCAATGTCTACATCATAGACTTCAAGCCAGTGGGATGAGCCTTTTGGGGATAAGTGTTTTTTATGGAGAAGGGATGTGATTGATTATGGCCAGAGGTGGACTTTGGTAGATTATTTGCAAAAATGGACACAAGAATTTCTCGCATCCCTGAATGCACATCCCTCTGCAGCAGGACATGGCGGTGGTTCCCATCAAAAACCTGTTTACCCCAGTCTGAACCTGCAAAGGCACGTTGTGGCAGAAGGGCAACCTTCAAGTCTAGGCTTCCAAGAGGCTTTGCAGCTTCTGCTCTTGCCTTTCTGGAATGCTGCCACCTTGTGAGGAGGCCAGGCCAGCCTCCTTGAGGATGAGAGAGCCCACGAAAAGCCCCACCAACCGCCATACATGTGAGTGAAGACACTGGAGACCCGTCGTCCCAGTTGACCCACAAGTAGACCCAGGCAAGACCAGCAGAACTGTCCTGCTGAGCCCAACCCAAATTGCTGATCCGCAGAGTCATGAGTGAACAAAAATGGTTGTTTTAGCCCATTTGGGTTGATTTGTTATATGGTAGTAGGTAACCAATATAACAGTGAAAGATTTTCTCACCTTCCTTCAAAATGGCTCCCGACTCACTATGAAGCGGGCACCGTTAGGAGAGGCTCCGTCCCTAGGGAGCAGGCGATCCCGTGTGGTTTCAGTTTCTTTCACTCTCCCTGCAGGAGGGAGAACTACGTGCATATGTAGCTCTCCATTAACTCCTTTTGAGACCCAAGACTTCCTCAATGATGGGTAATAACAAGCTGAGCACTTATTAGTGTCAGACACAGTGCCAAGCGTTTCCCTTGGATCATCTAGTTTAACAACAGGTCCTATTGTACCTACTTTCCATTGAGGTCACAGGCTGAGAGAGGTCATTTTGCTGGAATTCAAACCTAGCCTCACCCCAGAGTCTTAACCACTGTGCTGAAGTCCTGTGTTGCTGGGACATGGACACAAGTGTAAAGGCAGATAGGAAATAATGACCAGTGTGGGGTTCAGAGGTGCTCAAGGTTGCACAGAGAAAAAATGTTCAGATGGTTCCTAACTTCAGACGGTCTCTTTTCTCCAGACTCCTGTACCCCCAACCCGGTTACTTTATCAGTTTTCTGCAGCTGTGACATCTTTTGCAAATTACCCCTAAAGCTTTATTTCAAATTTAGAAAACTTGGGGATCCCTTTTGTACCCAGCAGGTAAACAGAATGCAGGTCTGCCCAGATTGTGGAAGGAAGACAACTGATCATTTATTTCTCCAGCTCAAACTCCTCACCAACTCCTTGTCACACTCTTACTCTTTTGCTCCTAGCAACTCACCAACAACTAGAAAGACAGCCACCTCTATTTGATGAGCAAGGATTAAAATCACAACGTGAATTCAGAATTCAGAACAACAGCAGAGGATTGGACACATGCGCCATGGACAACTCCACAAGGCTGTCATGCTGGCAAGCTTTATTTTAAAGAAACATGATATAGAGTACAACCGATGCCTCTGGCTGGGCTCTGGGTCAAGTTCAAGTTCTCTGACGTCCAGCTCCCAGGGAGAGGAGCAAGAGAGAAATGGGAGGAGGGAGAAAGTTTAGCAGAATTAGGAGAAATAGAGAAAAATAAAAATAAGGAAATAGAGAAAAAGGGATAGTGGGAGAAAAGTTAAAGGAGGTAGGAGTAGAAAGGATTTATTTAAAGAAAACAGTGAAATAAAGAAACGAGAGAATAGGGAACACTGGAAGGTATGGGAATAGAACAGAATGAAAAACTGGGCTTTAGAAATGTGGCAGTTAAAAATAATATTAAAAAATAAGTCATAAGAATGTAATCACAGTACTGTGACTAGAGCTAACAGTACTGTGTTGTATATTTGGAAAGTTGCCGAGAGTCGATCTTAAAAGTTCCCATCACATGAAAAAAGAAATTTCTGTAGCTATGAGCAGTGGTGGATGTTAATTAGATTTACTGTGATGATCATTTTACAATATATACAAATATCAAATCATTATGTTGTACACCTGAAACTAATATAATGTTAGATATCAATTATAGCTCAATTAAAAAAAATTTAAAAACTCTGTTCTCCACATTTCTCCTTCCCACCACAAGGCACAAAGCTAACTAGAAATATAGATCTCTGCAGAAATAGCATCCTCCACCACCAACACACAACCCCCACATACAACACATACCCCATACACAACACACGTGCCTCACACAGAGACACACACCACACCACACACACACAACACACATACCGTACACACACACCATGCACATAGAACACACACACACCACACACAGAGAACACATACCACACACAACACACACACAGACACGTACCCCATACCTCACACACACCATACACACCACACAACCCACACCATGTACAACACAAACCACACACACACACACACACAGTGAGAGGAAGGCGTCAGGGAGCCTCGATTCTGTGCAGGCATGTTTTGTGGTCTGTAGTCCCCGGCATCCCCTTCCCTCTCCAAGAGACCCGCAGCCTTCCAGGTCTCCTTAGCAAAGGGCAGACGCGCTAGTCTCTGCTGAGCCCTGTGATGTTGTCATCCCCCAAACATTTTCATAAGATAGCAAGTTAGGGACCAGTGTGTTCAAAGGGAGGATTTAGTCTATTTACAGATTCATATCAGTGGGTGGCCAACTTAGTTTGAATCTTGATAGAGGACAGGAAAACAAGAAGGCTGGCTTGTTCAAGCAAAGGTTTTCAAGTCTCCATTTGGAAAATACGTGGAGGATTTTCGGAGGAGTGGGCCCCTCCATTCCAAGTCCCACAGGACCCACAATTAACACCGTGTACACAGATTTTTACTCTTCAGAGCCTCTGAACAAATAAGAGAAGATCCTACAATAGCTACAGAGGACCTTTAATAAATATTTTTGTATAGTTTAAGGAGCTACTTTTGTCTTTTCTCCTTTAAAAATATGTTTCCCCAAAAGGAATGAAAAAGAAATACAAAGCGTTATATACCAAATGAGGGAGCTGAATACCGATGTCTTCACCTTCCAACTTTCAATGTCGGCAACGTTTGTATACTTTCCGCAGAAAGCTGTAAGATACCCAATTACATACATTGTTTAAACTTTCCAAATGTCCAGAAAACACAGCCAACAAAATAAGAAATGCCAACACAAAGCAAGATACGGTCCTGGTGGCTTTATTTCCTCCATCACGCCACCACGTTCTGCCCACCTCCATCCCCAATATCCTGGCCTCACTGTAATACGCAGAGCAGGGTCCGGGGGTGGAATGAGATTCTGCTTTATAACAGAGCAAATAGAGAAACACCACCACCACCTGGGTTCTACCCGGAGTCATAACTGAGGTGCTTGTGTGATGTCTAGGTTCCCATTGGCCTCAGCAAACACTGCCTTATTCATCACCATGCTCGTGTGAGCAGAGAGCGCAGAACCGTTAGGATCCTCTGTTCCACGGGTGGAAAAACAAACAGAGTGGCAAGGAGCTGTGGCAAAGCTCACACCCACAGCTGGAAGCCCACCCTAGTGGCAGTGGTACCGACTGCTCTGGGTCCTGGGCGCATCCAGGACCTTTGCTGTGAACATCTCTGCCATGAGAATTTCCACAGCACACATTTTTGCCACATAACTAATTGGCTATAAGGCAGTTTGTTTTTTTTTTAAAGATTTTATTTATTTATTCATGAGAGACAGAGAGAGAGACAGAGGCAGAGGGAGAAGCAGGCTCCCCGCGGAGCAGGGAGCCTGATACGGGACTCGATCCCAGGACCCTGGGATCACGACCTGAGCCGAAGGCAGACGCCCAACTGACTGAGCCACCCAGGTGTCCCGGCTATAAGGCAGTTTTGCCGTAAAAGATAAAATCACAAAAATTAAAGGAGGGACATTCGTTAAAAAGGACGTAACGAAACATGAAAAATGAATAACAAAATTAAAAAGACTATTGCAAAATACAAAATATTTGAATACATTTAAAACGTGTGTAGATTCATGGCAATACTGCTCAAATACCCGATTTTATTTTGCGGGTTGTACCCAAGCACTTGTCTTTAACGTCTTTCGTTCATAGTATTACACATTTTTTTTTTTTGCTGATTGGTCTCTTCGTTTGGCCTCACATTTTTTTTTTCACTAAAATTTCTTCCCTCATTAAGAGAAGTGTGTTTCCAATATTAGGATGCATATTTGTCCCTGAGCTTTGGACGGCGTTATGAAAGCCTTCCACACTGTTGTTTGTTCTCAGCATATTGTCACAAGCTCATTGATGAATGTTCCAAAATTCTGTGGGAAATGTGCATTCAGAACTCTCTGCCACTATATAGATCATTATGATGGCTAAGATTTATATAAAAATGGGAGTGTTGTGTCAATGGAGAAATGAAACCATACTGTCAACTGGCTGATGAAACCAACAAACTGTCAAACCAAACTCTTAACCAGTTATTTTTTTCTTTTATGGCAAAAATGCGTTATGGCCAATTAGTTATTTGGCAAAAAATGTTTATGGCAAAAACGCTTGCAGCAAAGACGCTTACGGTGAAACGCCCTAGAACCAAGTCCAGAACCCCAGGAACTGAAATGAACAGTTGCTAGCAGCATGAAGCTCTGCTGTTACCTTACGAGCCCACAGCTTGGGCCTCGTCGTCTGCTCCATTTCCTCAATGATAAGGCAGTACAGCTTCAGTGTCCACTAACTCAGAAGTGCAGAAAGAAGAGAGGGAGGGAGGCAGGGACACTGGCATTTTTCTGCAAGGCTTTTAAATTTTCCCATGCCATATGAAGCAAATGCTTTGTGTAATTTTCCAGCAGCCTTGATTAAACATTTTATGTAATTCAATACAACTATAGGTTGAAGAAATTAAAGACCACACCAGTCTTATCAAATGTTTGGTCCCAGCTAGAGATCCAGAAACATTAAGCACTCAAGACGTGCCCAGCTCATTTCTGTGGAGTTTGTTCCTGCAGAGTCTGCCCTCCTTTGCTTAGTACTCAAGGCCTTTTCTAATCTGTCCCTGATCTACCTTCCTCACTGTCCCTGCCACTTCCTGCTTGCACATATTAGTCACTCCAGCCAGCCTGCTGGTACAAGCCCACAGGACTTCTGTGTTGCCTTTCCTGCCCTATTTCTAGCTCTCTCTCACATTCTCTGCTTATCTGAATCTGGTTCCTTCTTCAGAATCCAGCGGACACACTCCATCTTAGAGAAAACTTCCTTCACCACTCCAATCCTCTGAACTCAAACATTTGTTCCAATCCAGGTCAGTCCCTTGGTATAGGAATACATTTGGCCGGCACCCTTTGCCAGCTAGTAACTTGCATGTGTCCTTGGCCTGTCCGAGCCTCTTCCTCTTTAACATGAAATCACAAGGGGGGCCTGGGTGGCCCAGTTGGTCAAGCGTCTGCCTTCGGCTCAGGTCATGATCCTGGAGTCCCGAGATCAAGCCCCACGTCGGGCTCCCTGCACAGCGGAGAGCCTGCTTCTCCCTCTGCCTCTTTCCCTGCTCATGCTCTCACAAGCTCTCACTCAAATAAATAAATAAAATCTTTAAAAAAAACAACATGAAATCACAATACTCTCCTCAATGGAGTTTTGTGAAGATGAAGTGAGGCCGTCGGTGAAGGTGCCCGGCAGGTCTCTGGAACACTGGGGGCCCCGTGGACACACCGTCCCATTGTCTGTGCCGAGCACACGAGGCACAGTGTGTGCCTGACGTTGCACATGGGTGATGAGCGGACTTGTGGGAATTTGAGCAAGTTCTTAAATTTCTCTGTGCCTCACTTTCCTCACCTTGAAAATGGGGTTGTTGATAGTATTTCTATTTTAGCCTATATTATAGTCTTCAAGGAGTTAATACCAAAAAGGCTCAGAACGTTGCCTGGGACACAGTAGATGTTCAGGAAGGCTGGGCCATAATGCACACGTGGGCAGAGGGAACATCATGGTGAGCAAGACAGATATGGATTCTGTCTTTGTAGAGCAAGGAGAAGATAAGACGCAAATAGATTTGTGCTACAGTACAACTCATTTGGTATTTGACATATGTTATCTTGAGTTGTTAGTCATCTATTTACATATGTGTCTTGTCCCCTATCGAGATGGTAAATTTATTGAGGGAGGAGGAACCTGGATCTAACTTTGCCGCATCCCCTACGCTGTCCAGAGTGTCGTGTATATGGCAGGCATTCAATAATATTTATTGCTAATTAGCTAAAAGATTGATTTTTCTCCTGCATAAAAACTTAATTATGAAGATCCTATTCATCAGTGAGGATCTATGGCTTTCTCTCTTGTGTGTTCAAAGCAATGTGTGAAAAATTAACACATAACACATAGCCTGTGGACTGCAGGACTTCCAAGTCTCTCCCATCTATAAATTCATCATCATCTGGTTCACACACGTTGAGCTCAGACACCATCAACCTACAGCGAAAGTTGGCCACAGGCCCCCAAGTGGCATTTTTCTATGCAGTAACAACAACAACACATTGTCCCATTTAACCCTGACAATATCTTACGAGGCAGGGACTGTTATCATCCACATTTTATAGGTGGGGCAATGGAGGAGTCCAGAGCCAAGGTTATTTGCCCAAAGCCACACATGAGATCTGAACCCAGGCAGGCTGGCACTGGGGATGGGGTGGGGTGAGGGGAGTGCGTGCAACCCTATGCCAGACTGCCTGGGCTGGCGACAAAAAGACGGCTTGGCCTCCCCTAACAAGAAAGCAGCGACATATAAGCACCAATGGCAAGCCCCCGAGGGAAGATCCTTTTGGCAGAGACTTCTGCCTCACAGCCATGGTCACAGGTGACCACGTCGCAGGTGGCCATTTTCTCATGGGGCTCATAGCAACCGGGCTGTTCCTGCTTGTCTGGGAACCCCGACTCAGCCTCTTGCCCTGGGCCCCCACACAAAGCCCCCAGCCAGGGTGCCCATCAAGGCCTCCCACTCAGGGTCCCCAACCACAACCTCTCATCCAGGGCCCCCCACCTAGGGCCCCTCACCAAGGGCCCTACCCAGATACCCAGGACCCCCTTCCAAGGCTTCCCACCCACAGCCCCCCACCCAGGGCCCCCGCCAAGGGCCCCCACCCACAGGCCCTCACCCAGAGCCCCCCACCCAGGGTCCTCTGGAACAGAAACACTGACCCACGTCTTCCTTCCTTCCCCCTTGTACTGTCTCTTCTTGGTAATTTTTTTTTTTTTTTTTTTAATTTATGATTTTCAGCCCAGCCGGTTGTTAGCCTGCTGTGTTTGGAAATGGTAGATGATTAAACCTCCCAGCCAGGTGTAAATGCAACCTTTGTCATCTGGAGGCTGGGAGAATTACCTCGTTGGGCTGCTACCTCCCTCTGGCTCTGAACTTTCTGCCTAGCAGACCCTCTTACAGGCCAAGGTCTATGAGGCTTAAGTCTCTCAACTGATTTCCCTGCTCTGAGCCCAGCCCAGAAGCCAGACGTTTCAGATGTACCACATGGCCACAAAATCACTGAACAGAGCCTAAAGTTCAGGGGAAACATCAAGCTTCTCTCTCTCTTTTTAGGGAATTTTTACCAGGTAAATAATAAAAATATGTAATCATTGACTAGGCCTTTAAACCTGACCGAAGATACGTTTGCGTTTCTGTTACGAATAAATATTCCCACCAGTCCCTTAGCCTCGGTAGCCACCCTGCAGCCCCCAGAGGCCCCTTGTCCACTTGTCCACTCAGATGTGGCTTCTGGCTTGAGTCCTAGGGAGCTGCGGCCAGATAGGGAGGCCAGAACCAGCCCCAAGGCAGCAGCTGGAGGAAGCCACTTCTAGAAATGGGCTGACAGCTCCCCTGCTCAAGGAAGCCCTCCAGTTAGCTCCAGGCCCTGGTTGTGGCCCATGAGAGGGAGAATCCCGGCCAGGATTCTCCCTGCTGTGCTGTGGTTTTGCTAAACCCAGGACAGGAAGTTCTGGATCTGCGATACCGGCATCCACAGCCCCAGTGCCCCTGCAGAATCAGCCAGAAGTCTTGTGTTGACTCTTTCAGGCCGGGTTCTCACCAACAGACACGTGCTTCAGGAAGGTTACTGCTGAACAAACAGCGTGCCGCAAGTGTGCTCTCCGTGCACGTTCCCAACGTGCTGAGCTTGGCTACTGCTCAAGGTGAGCCCAAGGCAGCGAAACCTGTTCCCAGGCTGCTCTCCTTTGTCAAAGTCCTCTTTCAGGCGCCCGGTGGCTGTCATTGAATTTCAGTGTCGTTTGGGCAGAGAAGTAAACTTCTTGGGAGTTCTCTGTGGGCAGTAAATAAATGTTTGTCAAAGACGGAATGAATAAATCAATAAATCAATTAACGTGTGTTTGGTGAGCGTCACCCTGAGCCTGGCCCTGGGTAACCCTCTGTGGAAGGTTCGCCCACGCTCCAGCCACCGCAGACAGATCGGGGGACAAAACTAACACCCGTGGGATCAGCCGACACCACACTACGCTCCAGGGCTCTCCCTGCACGTAGAATTTTGCTTTAACTTTGTTCCAGTTTGGTCTTTGCGATTTATGTTCCAGGTCGCGCAGCTCTATAAATTTTGCAAAGGCTTTTGGGTGAAAACCATAGCATGGTAACCAGCAAACGGGATGGTGACGTTCTGCAGCAGCGACAAGCGCGTCCGAGGTGCAGGCGGAGCCGAGCAGGCTGGAGGGGCCGGTCGGACGGCGCGGGTCGCACATGCGCAGAGAGGAGGACGGGGGTCTCAGGCAGTACGGGGGCGCAGCAGGGTCGGGGGCGCTGCTTGAGACTGGAGACAGCCCCCCACACCGCAGTGCAGGTTTCCGTCAGGACGGAGGAAGCAGCCTGGCTGCTGCTAAGGGTCCTTGCACTGAGGAAGGGCGCCATCACAGACGTGTGTTTGGAGGACGGGAGCATGGCCACAGGCAGATCCGCTTGCGGGGGATGGAAAGTTGGGGGGGGTGCGGAGAAAGGGCCAATCTTAGAGGTATTTTGAAGGAGTAAAGCCAGATTGGTGACAGAATGGTGACAGGCAGGATTTACAAGATGGCGGCGGGGGGAGGAGGCTGGCCCACTGACTCTGTTCGGAGAGATGGGGTGGGGGATGAACAACAGTCGGGAGGGATGGGAAGGAGTGACAACAAGCAGGAGTGGGACCAGCACTGGAGATCGACGGACATCTCAGCCCCTGGTGTCCTCTGAGCGGCAGAAGGACTGCCGCGCTTGCTCTCCACTACTTTTGGCCTCAAGATCTCTTTTTCTCTGGTTCTCAGATTAGCCTCATTTTACCCCAGATTTCTTTCCTACTCAGTCTTTCCTCCTCTTCTAATGACTGGTTATTCATTTTTGAGGAAGAGATGATGTTGCTGGAAAAAAGATACACTAATGAGATTTGTTCTCCCCAGGGAAACCACAGCCTTGGACACCATGGGGAAGCTTTCTGAAGCTTCTGAAGGTTTCAAGGATCCGCATCCAAAGGACCACTCCTCAGAGCACACAGATTGTTATACAGATGACATTTTAATGAAAAGATAGATAAGGGTATTCTAAAGAAGGAAAGAAGGGGAAAAGAAGCCACCTGAGGAGGTGTTAGGAAGGAATGTGGGGCATCCGTGGCAAGTAAGGGAGGGGCTCCAACTTTCGATTTGGCACAACCCCCAGGAATGATTTTTGTCTGTAAAGTCCCTGTATTGGGGCAGGAAGTAGATTAGGAAAAACAGATACCAGCCTTGTATGGCTCATTGGATGGATGGATGGAAGGATCGATGGATCGATGGATGGATGGATGGAGTGGCCTTAACATTCATATGTTGATTCAGGCATATTTGTGCCAAGCACTGTGTTGGGGTAGGAGCACCCCTCAAGAAAAAGAAAACACAGTCGCTGCGCTTTGGGGACCCACAGTTTATGTGAAGAAACACAAGGACAGATAATCCCAACAATGTTAACTGTCCTATTAAAAAGGTACCGTAATAAGGGACTGGTTCTTCCTGGAGGAGGTGGGGAAATTCCATGGATGAGGAGACACTGGAACAGGATAGGAGGATAGAAGCATGCATGAATGTGTGCATACACACACACACACAAACACATATGCATGTGTATAAACACGTATACACACACGCATATATACACACGTAAACACACAACAGAGATACACAAATGTAAACACATTCATATGCACATAAACCCACACGTGCATAAACACATATACACACACAAATGCACGCATACACACACACAACAAAGATGCATGCAGAACCCACCAAGTCAAGGGTACATGGAAGCACATTGCAGGCCATAGGCTTGGTATGCACAAAAGCAGGAGGGTATGACAGGGTCTGAGGTGTTCTCAGAGAACTCAGAAAAGTTTGGAGAGGCTGGAATGTGGGTTGTGAGGGGAGACAACCAGGGAGGAGACTGGAGGTCCTGTGATGCCATTTACTGACATCAGGTACACAGGGGAAGCAACCTGGATGGGGTGGGGGAGGCAGTGGCAAAATAACGAATCCTGTTTGGGACAGGCTTTTCTCTCACCACTAGTCTCCTCTTCCTCCTCCCAAAGCAGCCTGAAAGAGCCCCCCAAAGCCTTGTCATTTGATCTGCCACATTTTCCAGAATGCAAAATGGACAACTGAGCATGAAACAGGATTATGCTCGCCAGAGAGTTTCAGATGCCAGCACTTTAATTTACAACCATCCTTCACTGTGTTTCCACAGGACTCCAGAGTGGCCAGTATTCAGTATATGGCACTCCTAAGTCTTTAGTTTAAAATTATTAAGACACTTTGGCAAAGGGACAAGATGACATTCTAATACATGCTATAAATTCGACACGTGATGGTGGACCTTAAACAAATGTTTATCAAATGAATGACTGTAATGACTCTATGCCAGGCCCCGAGCAATATGCTATAAGCAAAGTAGAGTCCCTACCCTCAAGCACTTCGCAGTCTAGTTAGGAGGACAGGTGTGTAAACAAATTGTTACAGTAAGATTGCTGTCATCTAGGAGAAAAAGCAGACACACAATAAGAGCTCTTTATTGCTAAGGTACAAGGGGCAAGGGGACATGTGGCTCAACCCTACGGCAGGGACCAGGGTGCCAAGCTGAAGAGTCTGATCTTTATCGGGGAGGCAACATGGAGCCACCAGAGAGCTTTAAGCTGAGGAGTGACATTATCAAGACTGCATTCTGGAATGATCACTCTGCAGCTGTGCAGGCAATAGCTTAGCTAAAGAAGACTGGGGGGAGGATAGGCCAGCTGGGAGGACATTTCCAAGGTGCAGATGATAGACGTTGACTTTTCTGAACCGAGGGAGCAGCAGGAGGGGACTAAAGGGAAGGCACACATTTAGGTGTTCAGAAGGTAGGCACGATGGAGCTTAGTGACGGCTCTGGTACAGGAGGTAAAGGGGAGGGCATGTAGAGGGGCCCCCCTGGTTTCCTGTTTGGGTAATCAGGTTGTTGTCAAAACACTAACAAGAGAGGAGACGCAAGCCAAAAAGCAGTTTGAAGTGGGGAGGTGAAGGGCAGGAGGGAGAAGAAAGGGTTCCAAATTGGACATGATAAATTTGAGGTGCTGAAAGCCATGTAAATGGGGAGCCAAGGAAGCAGGTGGGTATTGAAGACATCAGGGAAAAAATCAGGCCAGTGGGACCCACTCTCTGCATGACCTTGAGCTCCGAGTCTTCATCTGAACGATGAAGGAGCACACTTGTATGTGGCTCCAGTGAGCCCGGAAAGTGCATCCTTGGGGTGCCAATGGATGCCTGGAAATGAGCATCAGAGGGAGGGTCAAAGACCCACCAAACCTTTCTCATGTTGTGCCACAGAGGAGTGTTTTCAACCATATCTTTTTCTCTCTCTTTTTTTTAAAGATTTTATTTATTTGACAGAGAGAGACACAGCGAGAGAGGGAACACAAGCAGGGGGAGTGTGAGAGGGAGAAGCAGGCTTCCTGCTGAGCAGGGAGCCCGATGCAGGGCTCGATCCCAGGACCCCAGGATTATGATCTGAGCCGAAGGCAGACGCTTAATGAATGAGCCACCCAGGCGCCCCTTCGACCATAACTTTCATGAGAAAGAGCTTCAAATGTCTGTTCCCAGGCCCCCAAAGCAGCCCTGAAGATAACTCATCACTCAGGATACCAAAGAAATCCTCAGCCCTGATGCCGGCACTGGATTTCATACTGGCCTGCCCAGAACCCCAAACATGGTTCACTCTCAGGTGCCATTTTTAATGAGCCCCTGAAAGGTGCTCTGTGTGGGAGTCCTCCCTCTCAGCATCCTCTGGGTTGCATCTTCTAGCAAGAGGAACGGTGGCGGGTGGGCTCAGGCTGACTTCTGTGGAGCCACAGCCTTTCAGCAGCCACCAGGACTCCAGCAGAAATAATTCATATTCTTTACTGAATTATTAAGTATCAGGCATCATAAGACACCTTCATGTTTCAACAAATGGAGCTGACATGATTGAATATACATAACCAAAAAAACCACTTCAACCCATATCAACACATCCCTTGCATCATATACAAAAATTAACTTGAAAAGAATCATAAACCTTAAACTATAAAATTTCTAAAAGAAAACATAGAAGAAAATCTTTGTGACTTTGGGTTAGGCAAAAATTTCTTATGTAGGACATGACAAACATCAGTCATTTTTCTTTTTTTAAGTTCATCAACTGAACCTTACCAAAATTTAAAATCTTTTCTTCCAAAGATGTGATTAAGAAAATTAAAAGATAAGTCACAGACTGGGAGAAAATATTTGCAAAAGACATAGCTGATAAAGGATTCTCACAACTCAATAATAAGAAAACAAATAACCTGATTTAAAAATGGGCAAAATATGTGAAGATACACTTCACCAAAGAAGATATATGGATGGCAAATAAACACATTAAAAGATGTTCAACATCAGTAATTACTAGGGAAATGCAAGTTAAAACCACAATGAGACACCACTGCACACCTATTCAAATGGCTATATCAAAAAGAGAGAAAGAGAAAGGAAAAGAAAGAAGAAAAAAGGAAGAAGGAAGTAAGGAAGAAAGGAGGGAGGGAGTATACACTTCTAGGTATACCCAAGATTAAGGAAAACGTGTTCACACAAAAACATGTGCAGGAATATAGCAACTTTATTCCCAATAGTAAAAAGCTAGAAACAATTCATTCAACTAGTGAACAGGTCCATGCTTACTTCCAAACTCCTTCCATCCATGCCACTTAGCAATAAAGAGGAGCAAACTATGGACACATGCAGCAAGATGATGAACCTCAGATGCATTATGCCAAGTGAAAGAAACTGGACTCAGAAGGCCACACACTACAAGATTCCATCTATGAAACATCTGGAAATGACAAAACTACAGGACAGAACACAGATCAGTAGTTGGCAGGGGCTGGAGGTGGGGGCTCGATGACAAAAGGGCACAAAGGAACTGTTAAGACCGATAGGAATGTCCCATATCCTGACCAAAGCAATGGTTACACAGCTATCTGTAGGTATCCAACATCACGGAACCACATCGGAAATGGACGGATTTTACTGTATGTAAAAAAGATCTCAGTGAACCTGACTTAAAGGGGGAAAATATGATGAAAAGTACTTTTATGGGACTTCCCCTTTCACTTCCAAGATAACGTGTTTATGGACATTGCTCACCAAACTGCCCTCATCGTTTGGAACAGTCCGAATTTTATGCTTTCCTTTGTACAACAGGACGGACAAACTGAAAACAGAAGTCTAATAGCCGAACTCCAAAGAACCTAGTCATAGCTCACTCCTCCTGGGTTTCTGCTTCCCCTCAGCCACCCATTTCATGAAACCTCAGGTGTGTGTATGTAGACACACACACACCACGGGGATTTGGGCCCAACATCCAAGAGGTGTCGTCACGACTCCTCTTGTGTGCTGCTATTGGAAATGTAAATGGATACAGGCTTTGTGGAGGGCAAATTGTATTAAAAGCGCTAAAAATGCTCATTTTTTTAAACCCTGAAGTTCCACTTTATCCTAAGAAATTAATGAGATAAATAAGTGTACAGCAAATAATAGTAATAGTTGTAACAATGGTAACTTCAAGGGTGATCCTTCCTAAAGGTATCAAAATGCCTAAAAGCACAGACTCAAGCTAAACTGGCTGGTTTGAATGCACCTCTACCACTCACTGGCTGTGTGACCTCGACGTAAGTTACTAAACCTCTCTGTGCCACAGTTTCATTATCTGTGAAATGGGCTTAATAATAGTATCTGTATCTTAGGGTTGTTGAGGGAGAAAATGAGATGACATATGTAAAGGCCCATAGTAAGCTTTCTAAAAGTATGAGCTACTGTTATGAGCTGAATTGTGTCCCTCAAAATTCATATATTGAAGTCCTAACTCCCAGAACCTCAGAATGTGACTATATTTGGAGATAGGGTCTTTAAAGAAGTAAAGTTAAAATGAGGTCATTAGGGTGGGCCCTAATCCAATATGACTGGTGTCCTTACAAGAAGAGGAAATTTGGACACACACAGGTCCAGAGGGAAGACCATGTGAAGACACGGGGAGAAGGTGGCCATTTACAAGCCAAGGAGAAAGGTCTCAGGAGAAACCAACCCCGCAGACACCTTCATCTCTGGACTTCTAGCCTCCAGAATTATGAAGAAACAAATTCCTGCTGTTTAAGCCACCCAGTCTGTGGCACTTTGTTACAGCGACCCTAGCAAACAAACGGAGCTATTAAATCCACAAGTAGGGAGACTGGTTAAGTGCGTTTACAATGTCATACAATGATATGCTGTGCAGCCACTAAAAACAGTGCTCTTGGTATGCATTTACTGATCTATAATAAAATACTATTAATGTGGGCGCCTGGGTGGCTCAGTTGGTTAAGCGACTGCCTTCGGCTCAGGTCGTGATCCTGGAGTCCCGGGATCGAGTCCCGCATCGGGCTCCCTGCTCGGCAGGGAGCCTGCTTCTCCCTCTGACCCTTCCCCCTCTCATGTGCTCTCTGTCTCTCTCATTCTCTCTGTCTCAAATAAATAAATAAAATCTTTAAAAAAAAAAAAAATACTATTAATGTGAGGGGACACTGGCTATATCATAGTATGTATAGAATAACACTCTTGTTTATGTGTGTGTGTGTGTATAAATAAATAAGATACGGGAAGCATGATTATCTTAGGGAAAATCTTATGGGATTTCTTTTTGACGTTTCTAATTTTTCTATCATGAACAAAAATTGTTTATGCATTACAAGAAAAAACGTAGGTGTAGGTGCCGGGGCGCCTGGGTGGCTCAGTTGGTTAAGCGTCCGCCTTTGGCTCAGGTCATGATCCCAGGGTCATGGGATTGAACCCCGGGCCAGGCTCCCTGCTCAGCAGGGAAGTCTGTTTCTCCCTCTGCCCCTCCCCCTGCTTGTACTCTCTCTCTCTCTCTCTCAAATAAATAAATAAAATCTTTAAGAAAAAATGAAGGGTGCTTTTGGAGCCAATCACCCTGACGTTGACTACAGCTGACATCACTCAACAGGGATCCCCAGACAGGAGCTGGAGGAAGAGAGGAGCCAGTGGATCCTTGTCTGACTTCAGGGTAGAAGGGGTGGGCAGGTCATCCCCCTTTGAAAAACCCAAATCAATCAATTCTGGAAGACTCATTTTTTGACCAAAGATTCCAGCACAGATTCCAAGTAGAGTTCCTCCCCCGCCATTCTCTTCCACTGTCACCAGCTCCTCCTTCCCCCTTTCCTGTCTTTCTGGAAAGCCCACAGGTTATAAACACAGTGTGCCAGGCTCCAGAGGCCAGGAACAGCCTGCAAGACATTTAGATTTGCCCCTAGGATTAATGACTTCAAGAAGCGTTTGCCAGGAACTCTTCAAAGCCTAAAACAGAAGCCCTGGAGCATTAAATATAAATAAATACTTAGTCGATTGGTTTCTTCCTTGCTTTTCAAAGGGCAATTTACTTCCTGGATTACCATTACAGTAGTCTGCTCTCCGGAAACCAAGATTATTCAAGGGCCACGGCTCAGGGTTGGGGCAAAAGAAAAAAAAAAAAATCTAAAGATCACCTTGTTATAGATCTCCTGTGAGCTGTATTTCCTTGTAGTTGGCCTGCATCTGGAAAGGGAGAAGCAAAAGCGTTATTGCTGTGTGTGCCCCACCTAAGGCATGTTGTTTCTGACTGCAGACCTGTATTTTTCACCCTTCGAGGTATATTAATTCCATGTGGGGCGTGGGAGAGGGGGAAGCCCAGTTTCTCTATGTTAACAAGAAAGCAGGTGTCTGTCCCTGTAGCTCACGTGGAGAGTCAATTCAGCAAACACTTAATGAGCTTCTAGATGGTGCCAGAAACTGTGTTGAGGCCAGAGAAAGCTACGATTTAAGACCTGGTGTCCACTGTCAGAAAATATGCAATGTGTTGGGCAAACATGAGTAATACAAGGCTGCGGAGATAGTTATCAGAACAGCATGGGTTTCTAACCAAGGCCAACATGGGGGCACCTGGTCTGGGACCTGCAGACCCTGCTGGCAAAGTGTGCATGTGTGTCCTTAACACCGGACGGTCCTCGGTTCTCCAAGGGCTGTGCAGGGCAAGAGACTACCGGAATAAAGGTGGGGAGGTGCGTTCTGACACCTTGCACCCTGCAGCAGCTTGGGGTGAAGTGGTGACTCCTGGGACAGGAGTATGGCCATTCGATTCCATTTCAGGAAGAGTTCTTTCATGTTCTGATAGAGTCCCTCGCATGATCACCTCCCCATGGGCAGTGTTGGAGCTGACAACATTAGGTCTTTCCCTCCGGGCATGCCATCGCCGCGACGCACATTTATCTAGCACGCATTATGTGCCACACACTGAAACCAGGAACTTCATTTACATTCTACATTGATCTTGCAAGGTAGGGCTATTATTACTGTTTGACAGATGAGGCAACCGAAATTCACAGATACTGAAGCCAGGATTCAAACCCACCCACGTCTAGCTGTGAAAGTAGCAGACCTTGTAGAGCACTCAGTATGTGCCAGGCACGGCTCAAGTGTTTCATCTGTGCTTCTTTACATTTTTACAAGAACTCTAGGAGAGAAGTACTATTATTATCCCCACTTTACAAACAAGTAAACTGAGGCAGAAAGGTTAAATACTCAAAGCCACACAGCTAATACCAGTAGAGGTGTGATTTCAACCCAGGCTGCCCAACTTCTGCGTTCGTGCTCTTCACCACTGCAGACTTTGAAGATACAACTTCAACGTTTACCCTTATTCCTCTAAACCACAAGATTAATTTATATTCCATTCGTTGTTTTGTGAGGCGATCAAGTCCTTTTAACACACGTTTGCTTTGTTTCAACGACAGAATCACTAACTCATCCATTTCTCCATGCCTTGAACAAGCACTATTGAAGGTCCATGGTTGTCCAGGCCATCTGGGGTAGGCGCACGTGCTGTGCCCACTGGTTTGTTTTTTGTTTTGGGGTTTTTGTGTGTGTGTGTTTTGTTTTGTTTTGTTTTGTTTTGTTTTTTAAGATTTTATTTATTTATTTGAGAGAGAGGAAGAGGGAGCACAGAGGGAGAGGGAGAAGCACACTCCCCACTGAGCAGGGTCCCAACGCAGGACTCAGTCCTAGTACCCTGGGATCATGACCTGAGCCGAAGGCAGACACTTAACCAACTGAGCCACCCAGGCGCCCCAACTGTGCCCGCTGTTTGCTGAAGGTTTACACCACTCCTCTACACTAGGGACCTCCCATGAAATGCAGTAAGATGTGGAGTTTGATTAGCCCTTAGAAAAGGCTGTAACTGGATCTAGGCTGATGATTGTAGGAAAATTTACTGGATGAGTAGAACTGGTCAAAGTACTGGCTATTCCAAAATGGAAGTATAACCCAGTTCCCTTTGGAGATTGCTTTATTTTTCTTGATGGATTACTTCTCCTGAAACACAATTTTCACTACGTCTGTCTAGGGGGAAAAAAACAAACAGGTTGCATGTCTTGAGCTGTGTTTGTGCAAACTTTCATGCCAGACCAGGAGCTTCCATACTTGGATACTGCTCTTATGCAGCTTCATCTTCTGTGACCCCTCGGTTTAGACCATAAGTTTGTTCATTCATTTGTTCACTCATTCATTCATTCAACCAATATTTACAGGGGGCTTACTTTGTGCCGGGCACAGTTCTAGGCACTAGGGATACAGCAGTGAACAAAACAGATAAGGGTCTTATCTTCATGGAATTTATATTGTGGTTGAGGGAGACAGATGATAATCACAAAAATACTATATGCAAAGTTTTGGAAAGTGGTATGAAGGTAAATGAAACCAAGAGAAGTGGGGGGAATAGGTGCTGGGGAGGAAGTGGCTGTTTTGCCCAGTGTTGTCAGGGCCCGCTGTCTGAGAAGGCGATATTGAAGCAGAGATCCAAAAAGGATGAGGGAGTAAGACACGTACAAATCTGCAGGAAGGTCATTCAGGTGCCACAAATAGCAGTTTCAAAGGCCCTGAGGCAGGAGGGTGTTTGGCTGGCTTGAGGAACATCTAGGAAGAATGTGTGGCTGGCACAGAAGAGCCCACTGGAAGGCCACTTTCCCTTGGCTCTTACTTTGAGTGAGATGAGAAATCCTTAGAAGTGTCCAAAAGGGTGTGGCCTGCCCCACCTGGACTTACCCCAACCTCCTGCTGGTCCCGCCATCCCACCTTCCAGGGCTTCTCAGAGCTTGTGCTCACCTGGCCCATTCCCCCACCCACCCCCATCCCGCCAAGCTAGGGGATCAGCTCTTCATTACCCATCCAGATGGGAGCCATCACTGTTGTCTTTCTAGTTCATGTTAATCTTTGCTTTTCCTGAACTCCTAGTGGACATACCACATGGCAGTCTTTGAAAGTTGCTATCGTATCCTTCCTTCCCCCCCCCCCTTTTTTTTTTTGAGTATTATTGACATACATTGTTAACATTAGTTTCAGGTGGTATCCCTCTTCTGTGCATGTAACCTTTCTGTTTCCCTTGGTAAGCTGATAACATCCACATCCAAGTTCCCAGGCTAGACCCATCTCCAGGGCCCAGTGGACAGTCTCATCAGGATTTGGTCCAGACTCCTCACCATCATCACACCCAATGTCAGGTTCATCAACCTCTTCCTGAAATGTGCTTCCCTACTCCCCATAATCTTTATTTTGGTAAGAGGCTTCACCCAGTCACCCTCTGGTTGGGAGGGCAGGCTCTGCAGCTCTACATCCACTCCCTTCCCATCCCCACATGCCCTCTGCCCAACCCTTCCCTCCACTCTCACCTCCGCTACGTTGGCTGAGGCCCTGACCCCCTCCCCTCTTGACAGTGAGGCTGGCCTCCCTTCTTGGTATTGTGCTGCTCTCTAACCAATCTTCCCCCTTGCTCCTTAGGTGATGTTTCTAGAAGGCAAATCTGCTCTCATTATTCCCCTGCTCAAACCCCTTTAGTGGCTCCCTATGGCTCTCAGAATAAAGTCCAGTCTCCTTTGTTTGGCAAAATTTAAAAAATAAAATACAGTCTCCAAGACCCAACAACTCTGCTTATTCAGAATTGAGATTCAGCATTTCAACAGAGTAGAAACACGGAATTAAACTAAAAAAAGGAAACTATCAGGGGAAAAGACTCACAAGGATGCTATGTTAAGGTTGAAAAAATATAAGCTTAAGTGGAACAGAATAAGGATAACTTGGTTTAATAGCTATTCCTGAAAAACAAACACCCTAGGGTTTCTGACAACTGTAAATTCAGTATGTGACAACAGCATACTGTCACCATCTGCAGAAATGTCACTCCCAGATCCTGCTCTGGGGGTCACACATTTTCAGTGGAATGTTGGCATCCTGGAGTTTCCCCAGAGGAAGATGGCTAAGATAGTGAGATTCTGCAGACCTAGCCAGGTAGAAAAGTTCTCATTTGTTTGACTTTCATTCAATCCAGTTGAAATGTGTCCTTGACCATTATATGCCATGCTTGAAATCACAAAAGTATACTATGAAACTTCAGATAGCTTCCAGATCAGCCCCTGCCCTAGGACTCTAGATCCCCCCTTACCCTGCTCCACCTTTTCCCCATTTTCCACAGCACTTACCTCCCTCTGACATACTATGCAATTTCCTTATTTATTATGTATATTGTTGTCTGTCTTCCCCTGCTAGTTTATGACCTTCAAGAAGGCAAGGATCTTGGTTGCCTTTATTCAGGGATGGATCCCAAGTGCCTGCAACAGTATCTGGCACATAGCAGGTACTCAATATACAGAGATAGTGTGTGTACATATATATATATACACATATATATAAAACTATATATGCTATATATGCATATACATATACACACACCCATATATATATACACTATATAAATGATAGTCTAGTGGAGGCTGACATGGAATTCTGCCCATCAATTTTACTATCTCTCCCTTTCAGGACAATTGGAAAAATGTGCCTTCTATATTTTTACCCAAATTGCTAATTTAACGTGCCTTCTATATTTTCATACAAGTTGTTGGAAAGTGTGGGGCTATAGGTATGCTGATGTATGTGCTCCAAGAGTATGTACAAGGATATTCATGGTCACAGGGCCAGACACAGCAAAAGATTACATGCACCTGTCAATCGACGGAGGTCTGGTATGCTCATCATGCTCATCAGTCAGTAATAGACTATCATGCAGTCATTTTTTTTAATGATCTGCAGGTACTGGTTTATCAGATCTATAAGTACTGATTTAATCTGATCTCCAAGATATACTATTACATTAAAAAATGGATTTCCTTTTTTTTTATGGCTGATTAAATCCTGCCTCGTGAGACAATATGGCTGGACCTTGAGGACATTATGCTAAGTGAAAAAAGTCAAACAGAGAAAGATAAATACTGTATGATATCACTTATTTGTGGAATCCAAAGAAGTCAGACTCATAGAAACTGAAAATAGAATGATAGTTACCAGGGGTAGGAGGATGGAGGAAACCGGAAGGTGGTAGTCAAAAGGTACAAACTTCCTGGGGCACCTGGGTGGCTCAGTTGTTAAGCGTCTGCCTTCGGCTCAGGTCATGATCCCAGGGTCCTGGGATAGAGCCCAGCATCTTGCTCCTTGCTCAGCGGGGAACCTGCTTCTCGTGCTTGTGCTCTCTCTCTCTCTGACAAATAAATAAAATCTTAAAAAAAAAAGGTACAAACTTCCAGTTATGAGGTGAATAAGTTCTGGATATCCAATGCACAGCATGGTGACTATAGTTAGCAGTATTTTAATACTCTATTACATAAAATTGCTAAGAGAGTAGATCTTAAATACTCTCACCACACACACACTTGAAGGTAAATATGTGAGGTGATAGAGATGTTATCTATCCTTACTGAGATAACCATTTCACAATATATATGTGTATAAGTCATCACATTGTACACCATAACCATATCCCATAATTATACAATGTTATATGTCAATTATATCTCAAGAAGGCTTGGGGGGGGTGGAAAGTGCATAATATCATTTATTACCCTTTCGTATTTGTTTGTTTTTAACAACTGGGGGCTTGAACTCACGACCCTGAGATCAAGACCTGAGCTGAGATCAAGAGTCAGATAGATGCTCAACCCACTGAGCCCCCCAGGTGTTCCCTTTATATCATTTAATCCTAAGAAATCACTGTATCAGGGACGCCTGGGTGGCTCAGTCGGTTAAGCGTCTACCTTCAGCTCAGGTCATGATCTCAAGGTCCTGGGATTGAACCCTATGTCGGGATTCTTGCTCAGCAGGGAGTCTGCTTCTCTCTCTCTGGCTCTCTCTCTTCCTCACTCGCGCTCTCTCTGTCAAATAAATAAAATCTTAAAAAAAAAAAAAAAGAAAAGAAATTACTGTATCAGCCTTACCCCTGCTTTTGCTTTGTTTTCTTTGCTTGGGTTTTGGTGGCCACATTAGTATTTAACAGGTTTGTTTAGGAATCATTGAACAAGCAAACATTAATCAAGCCCCACAGTATGTCAAGCAGGTGCCAGAACATTTAAATATGTTATTTCCTTTAATCCTAGGACATTAGTGGTCACTATTCCTATGTCTCAGTTGAAGAAATTGAGACTCAGTGACTTGCCCAGGATCACACAACTCCTGGATCCTACTGGACCTTACCCTTCCATCCCCACGCTCTGTCAGGGAGGAGTCTGCCCAGGCATCTCTCTGCTTCTCCTCCGGGGCACGCAGACTAAGCCCTGGGCCGCTGTACCGGGCGTATCACCGAGGCCTTCAAGGCACTGTGTCTTCCCGGCCGGCTCCTCCCCTGTCCCCCGCAGAGACGCGGAATGAGGAGGTATTGTCACAGTCCTGTCAGGGAGCAGGGGGTAGCAGCTTTGTCTCTCACCTGCCCAGCAAACAGAACCTCGCTGACGTGCATGCCGGAGCCCTGGCACCAGCCTGTCCCCTAGCCTCCCTACTAGCATCGGGGGCCCCCTCTCCCACTGCAGGGTCACAGGGAGGAGGGAAGCCTCAGCCCATCAGGGCAGCCTCCATATCAAAAGGGGCTCTGTTATGTCTAAGGCAAAAGGCTGGAATTTAGTTAATTTTATCATTTTAGGGAATTCAACTGTTTTAATGAAAAGAGGTGACCTTGGGGCTAGTGACGTCACAGATAAGGAGTGCGGACAGCAGCTGCAGATGGGTGACCTTGTTCTGCTTATTAACTGCTTTCCTTCCCCTCTGCTTTTCCACACTCCCTCCCTCGATTTCATTTTCTAGTCCAAGGTTTTCACACCAGGAGGGGAAGGAATAATTAGCACGGCCAAGCCTTGGGAAAATGCTGCTTCAGGGCAATCCACATGCGCTCTGTCAGACCTACAGCCTTCAAGCAGGGGCGGCGGGCACCCACAGGAGGCGAGGTGGCCAGCCTGGCTCCCCCAGGGGCGGGGTGGGGGGTGTAAGGCGCTCTGCAGGGCCAGGCCCGCTGTCTGGGCAGAGGCACTCCGGGGGAAGTGTTAACCCAGGTGGCTGAGGAAGTGAGGGAGCGCTGCTAATTCTCAGCTGTGCTAATTCAATCCCATTCCACAAACATTTATCAAGCGCCTATTAATGCTAGGATTCAAAGTTAGAAGCTGGGGTTTCGAAGAGAAGTGATGCTATTTGTCCCTAGCACCCACCAAAGAACCAACCTGTGATTGTTTGGGTTGACGGAGCCCAACGGGTGAGCTGCCTAGGCAACCTGCCTAGGGATCAGAAGGAAATTACTGGAATAGACTAAAGCGAGAAATGAGCCCAAGAACTGAAACTGGAGGGACCACTTGGCCCTGGGAAGCCTGCTCAGAAAATGAGGAGCCACACCAGGCGAGGACACGGAGAGGCTTGGAGGGTCCAAGGAGGTTCTATATTGTAAATATTCCATCCCATTACACCCTTAAGGACGTCTGCATTTCTCATCTTGTAGGTGCTAATTTGTGGTTTGAAAATGTTTTCCCGAGATAAATGTCATGTGATAAAAGTGTGTGTGAGTGTGAGGGTGTGTTGTTAATGTGCTTGAACAGCTCCTGCCTCTAACCAGTTCCATCTCTGACTTACACCGTCAGAAGTTTATTCACCACACACTTCTGCTAATTCTACGCACCTAACTGGAACCCGCTCTCTATTTAAAACATGAGCCGACTTCATTGGCTTATATGTAAGGAGATTATATGATGTACTCTACATGTATTTCTCCAAAAACAATTTATCCCATATGTAGATGACTTTCCAAGTCAATGTTGGGGTAAATCCCTGGAAATTTTCAAACAGGGGAGTTTCAGTGATTTCGCATTAATGGTTTACAATGTGTTCCACACAAGCGCCTGGACAAAACCTTTGTTTTAGCTGAAATGTGCCTTCTAAAATAGAGTGTGCTCTCTCTTCTCTGCCTTCTAAAATAGAGTGTGCTGATCAGGGAAATCCAAATCAAAACCTCAATGAGATACCACCTCACACCAGTCAGAATGGCTAAAATTAACAAGTCAGGAAACGACAGATGTTGGTGGGGATGCGGAGAAAGGGGAACCCTCCTACACTGTTGGTGGGAATGCAAGCTGGTGCAGCCACTCTGGAAAACAGTATGGAGGTTCCTCAAAAAGTTGAAACTAGAGCTACCATATGATCCAGCAATTGCACTACTGGCTATTTACCCCAAAGATACAAAAGGAGGGATCCGAAGGGGTACGTGCGCCCCGATGTTTATAGCAGCAATGTCCACAATAGCCAAACTGTGGAAAGAGCCAAGATGTCCATCGACAGATGAATGGATAAAGAAGATGTGGTATATATATACAATGGAATATTATGCAGCCATCAAAAGGAATGAAATCTTGCCATTTGCAACGACGTGGATGGAACTGGAGGGTCTTATGCTGAGCGAAATAAGTCAAACAGAGAAAGACATGTATCATATGACCTCACTGATATGAGGAATTCTTAATCTCAGGAAACAAACTGAGGGTTGCTGGAGTGGGGGGTGGGGTGGGAGGGATGAGGTGACTGGGTGATAGACACTGGGGTGGGTATGTGCTCTGGTAAGCACGGTGAATTGTGCAAGACTGTTGAATCACAGACCTGTACCTCTGAAACAAATGATGCAATATATGTTAAGAAAAAAAAAAAAGAAGATAGCAGGAGGGGAAGAATGAAGGGGGGGAAATCGGAGGGGGAGACGAACCATGAGAGACGATGGACTCTGAAAAACAAACTGAGGGTTCTAGAGGGGAGGGGGGCGGGAGGATGGGTTAGCCTGGTGATGGGTATTAAAGAGGGCACGTTCTGCATGGAGCACTGGGTGTTATGCACAAACAATGAATCATGGAACACTACATCTAAAACTAATGATGTAACGTATGGGGATTAACATAACAATAAAAAATTTTTAAAAATAGACTGTGCTGAACATCTGCTGCATGACTCAGGGTAACATTAATTATATAATGAGAGCGCTTCAATATTATACAATATAACGCCTCCAAGAGCTACTGAAGTGCTCTGAGCTGTTTTCCTTTACACTGACACAGAATTTATTATTTTTTATTCTTTTTTTTTTTTTTAAGATTTTATTTATTTATTTGACAGAGAGAGACACAGCAAGAGAGGGAACACGAGCAGGGGGAGTGGGAGAGGGAGAAGCAGGCTTCCCGCTGAGCAGGGAGCCCGATCAATCCCAGGAGCCTGGGATCATGACCTGAGCCAAAGGCAGACGCTTAACGACTAAGCCACCCAGGCACCCCGGAATTTATTAATTTTTAAATTTAAACTTACGTTTTTTATCATTTTTTTCCTCTTTCCCTCGATGTGAAGCTGTAACTTTTTTTTTTTTTAAAGATTTTATTTATTTATTTGAGACAGAGAGAATGAGAGAGACAGAGAGCACATGAGAGAGGGGAGGGTCAGAGGGAGAAGCAGGCTCCCTGCCGAGCAGGGAGCCCGATGCGGGACTCGATCCCGGGACTCCAGGATCATGACCTGAGCCGAAGGCAGTCGCTTAACCAACTGAGCCACCCAGGCGCCCGTGAAGCTGTAACTTTTAAAAATTGCTTTGAGCCTTCCAAATTTATCACACCTGCTTTGTTGCTGATACTGACAAGGATGACAACAATGCTAACATTAATAGCTATTTATTAGGCAGTGAGCATGTTACCTGGCACTGTGCGAAGCACTTCAGGAATATTTCTCCGTTTAATCCTTGTAAGACCCCTAGGAAGCACATACTATTATTATCCTGCATTGACAGATGAGGACACGGGCGTAGAGAGGTAAATCCACTTGCCCTTCCTCACACAGCTGGAGGCTAGAGAGGAATTGACACTGTCCAAATTCAGAGCTCATGCTGTCTACCGCTCTGCTGTCCGGCCTTGTATACGAGCCAATTAAAACCAGATACAAATATTTCCAAACTAAGAGTTCCTAGGCTCCAAGTGAGGATCTGTGATATTCTCCAATTCGTAAAGTCCCTGAGCCTTCACGGATGTCCTTTCCTTTCTGTCATCTTTGTCCCCAGCCTAGGTGAACTAGCTAAGATTGCTAACAAAGTAAAGCTGGCTAACTAAGGTGTTTTGTTTTTCTGGAATAATATCTTGCTTTTATACAGCGCTAATCCTAGAATTTGTTCAGAGACACACATATTGAGCACCTTATTTATCTTTACAACATCTCTGACATGTACTTTCCTTAGGAGGCATTATTATGACAGCTTTACAGCTTTTAAAATGAAGTTAGGAACACCAAACCCTAAAAGAATCCACAAGAATCATGGATGTGCATGCTGACCCCAACATTTCCTTGACCCATTGTCCCTAAACTGTAGAACCACTTGGCCCTCAGAAGCCCAAGCTCTACTCAGATACCATTAGGCAAATATTTGCTCTCCTTTTCTGTGCTTTTTCACGTTTTTCCATTGCTTCCACACTGCTTGCTGACGTGGGAGGCCCCATGCCAGGTGCCAAAGGCAGCTTTCTTCCCTCCCATTCCTTCACGCGTGTAGCTGCTGCAGACTCAGAAGGGGATGCAGACTGGGTGCGTCAGATGACTATCTCTTCACCTGCTCAGCAAATGGCCATTCCATCCTTGCAGTGTCTCAGGCCAAGAGTCATTCCTGACTCCTCTCTTTCTCGTACGCCACGCCCAATTCCTCAGAAAATCCTGTCAACCCTACTCCTCAAAATATACCCAGAATCTGAGTCCTTCTCCCCATGCCCCTGCTCACTCCCTGATCCAGGCGGCCATCCTCACGCTCCTGGGTTATGGCAGCGCCCTCCCGGGTGGCACCCTGCTCCCAGCCGTGGCCCCCTCATTCTAGTCTCCAGACAGTAGCCAGAGCACTTCTGCCACAAGTTAAGTCAGACCGTGTCACCCCTCTGCTCAAAACCTTCCCATGGCTAATGCAGAACAACCGCCAAAGGCCTTCTGAAGGCCTGCACCTCCCTCACCCTGGTCTCCCCCACCCACTCTGTCACCCTCCCCTCTCTTGTCACAGTGGCCTCTCTAGGTAACAGTTGTGTGTGTCCTTCCAGAGTTCAGGTTTTGGTTTTTGGCTTTTGAATCTCAAGCTTTTGACCTGAAAATGAACACTGTAATGCTGTCGAGACAGCTGCCCAGTGGTCCTCAGGGGCCTTGGTGGTGCTTGGCTTCCCGCACACGGCCAGCAAAGGGGCCTAAGCAGCCCCACCCTGGGCACTGGATGGTTCCCTCCGTCGGGCAGGTGTGCCCCCGCCTCCTGCCACCGCCGGCCCGTCCCCTGCAGGCCACAGCAAACACTGGTGGCGACAGTCAGGACGCACTTTCTTTTTCTGTTTGCTGTAGGTGGCAGAATGCCCAGGGCCGACCCAGCGCTGGCATTTCAGGGAGAAATTCCTGACTGAAGAGACACCTAGAGAAAAAGGGAGGTAAGGAAATCCCTCCAGGTCTCAACAGTTACCCTTCAAAGCAGGCTGGAAACGGGGCAGGTTAACAGGAAGGCTTGAGGCCTAGCTCAGGCCCAAGCAAAGCCAAATTAGAGAGCTGGGCGTCTGGAGGCAGGAGTCCTTCATAGGCCAGCCCCCCGCTAGGGGTCAACATCTGGGTGCCTAGGCAGCCAAGGCCAAGTTCTTTCTTCTGCCTCAGCACTTGTCGGTGTCCAGGGTCAGGGAGGGGTCACCAGCCGGCAGACCCGCTCTGCTATCAGCCACAGCATGCCGCACCTGCACACAGTAGATGTCCCAAGAGTGCCTGCCTGGGAGAGGAGTGTGTCCAAGCCGGCCCTCTTCCTGCCCCCCTGCTCCGGTTGACCCCCTTTTCCTTTGATCAGGAACCCAGAGGGCCCACCCCCAGGTGTTCTTAAAACCCATTCCTCAGGCTATACAAAGGACTACTTCCCCTTCTGCCTTCCTGTCCTTTTGGAGGGACAAAAGGGCCCTGCTTCCAGAAACACTGTCTCCTGGAGTCAGGAGAATTCCTGGAATGGGCAGGGACCTCGCCCGAAAAAGAGAAAGGAGAACTGTAGGTAAAGGCAGAGGGGAGCAAGGGGCAGATCAAAGAGAGCCTGGACAGGGTCAGGAGGAGGGGTGCTGGCAGGGAGACAAATGAGGCTCCCTGAGGGGTCAGCCGAGGGACAGGCGTGCCGACGCTCAAATGCACAGTGACAGCGCAGAAGCACTTAGGGAAGACAGGTCATTGCGGAGACAATAGATGGAAAAGATAAGAGAAGGTGTAAATTAATGGAGAAAAGGGCCGGCCGGAGATAAAGTGTATCTCCCTTTAATTAAAAACGTACAGCCTCTCCATCTCCAAGGTTGGTGGTGTCCCAGACTGTCCTGTGTCTGAGCTGGGGTGGGAGCTGAGGCCCAGGAGGGGCAGAAATCGGTCCAGTTAATGATTAGCTCCTAACTGACTCAGCTCCATCCCCAGACAAGAGGAGTGAACCATCCAAGCCGAGATGAAGTGCATGAAGTGCGGGACTCCCCTAACACCTGAAGAGCCGGTGGAAACTTCCGGCTGTCCACGGGATCCTCTCTTCTGAGGCTGGCCAGGGTAGGTCCTTTTCTGATGGTTCTGGCTTTTGTGGTGGTTGGTTGGTTGGTTGTAATTCTGGTTGTAAAATTCTAAGCTCCACCTCAAATACTGATTGTATTTGAACTTGATCTTGCCAGTTCTGCATCCCAAAAAGGGGGCTCGGTTGGCAATTTCTGGCAAGATTCATCTGCCTACAGTTAGAGCTAGTTAACTAGCAGAATGAGAGAGACCGGAGATTTTAGAGCCAGCCTGTCTGGGCTCACATCCTGCCTTGTCCACCCACTACCTGTGTGACTTTAGTACAAGAGACTCGACTTCTCACAGGGTGTTGTGTGTGCCGGGCACAGAGTAAGCACCCAACAAATGCTAGCTCTCATCATCCACCATCCTCGTCAACTCAATCAGTACCATCTATTCCCCCCAACCTGGGAGCAATGCCCTGATAGAACTGCAGGCCCATTTCCCGTCCAAGCATGTCAGCGCCCTCTCACTCCCTCAGCACCGCTGCCCATGCACGTATCTGAGGATGGATGTTTCAGAGGACGAGACAAAGGAACCAATATTTCAGATGTAAGCTGTGGGGGCAGGAGGAGGTGAATACTGTCTGTAAACTCCTGCATCTTCCCTCTTTCCTCACATCCGGTCCTTTTTTTTTTTTTAAGATTTTATTTTTTATTTGAGAGAGAGGGAGCAAGAGAGAGAGCACAAGGAAGGGCAGAGGGCGAGGGAGAAACAGGCTCCCTCCCTGCTGGGCCGGGAGCCTGATATGGGACTCGATCCCACGACTCTGGGATCATGACCTGAGCTGAAGGCAGACACTTAACCAACTGAGCCACCCAGGCGCCCCATCCTCACATCCAGTCCCTCACCAAACCTGTCTAGTGTATCTCCAGAATAAACCCTGACTCCATTCACTTCTTTCCACCTCCACTGCTGCCCCCTCCAGTCAAGGCCTCCATGATCCTCCACCTAGGCTGCTTGCTGCACTAGCCCTCTGACTGCCCCCCACTTCAACTCCTACCTGCGCCCCTAATCTGTTGTACATGCAGCATGTACAGCGATATTTTAAAAGCTATGACTACAGACACTACATCACTCTCCTCCTAGAGCCCCCCTCCCCCAACCCTCAATGGCTTTCCACTGCACTTCAGATGAAATCTCAAGTTCTTAGCTGGCTTAAAAGACTGTATGACTGGACCCTGTATGACTGGACCCTGTATGACTGGACCCTGCCCACCTGTACAATCTCATCCAGATCCTCGCTCCTCCTTGTCTGCCACACTCCGGCTTCACTGGCTTCCTTGCAGTTCTTCAAACACCCTCTCCTCCTCTTCAAAGGCCCAACTCCTTTTCAAGTCTTAGAGCCAATGGCATTTCTTCAGAAAAGCCTTCCCTAGTCACCCTCTCTAAATACCTCCCCAGCTCCTCCCTTTGACCTCTTTCACAGCATCATGTTCATTTGGTCCATTGTGTTTATTTCTATAATTAGATATTTACTTGCTTTTTTTCTTCTTTTTGTCTCTGTCATGGTGCTGCACCAATGTGAAAAAAGAGGCCTGGTGTGAACAATGAAGAACTGAGGAACATGAATAATTACAACTGCAGTATTAGAGATCCTGGGAGGAAGGAGGCAGGGAGAGAAAGCCATCAATTTCAAAACTTTTATTCCAAGATAACAGAGTAAAGACATTTCCATTTGCTTCTCTTCTAAACATGTTTTTTTTTTACCCAAAAACACTGAAAACAATATAGAAACCAAATGCAAGTAAAGGATGTTTAACTTCAAACAAAAATAAAAGAACAAAAATGGGGTGCCTGGGTGGCTCAGTCGTTAAGAAGAACAAAACTGATGGAACAGCAGTTAATATAGAGGATAGGGATAAAAAAGTAGTACTGAAAACAGAGGGATTGCTTGGAAGTCTGTGTGAGAAGCAGTCACTTCCTCACCTCTGCACTGCAGTCACATAACTACTTCTCACCATCACCATTCCTCTACCCTATAGGTCCCCATAATGAAAACTAGAGTCATTCTCTGGAGAAGGCAAACAGAAGAGCTTCTATCCAGGAAGTTCTACTCCCAAATACAAGGAATTCCAGAAATATATAAAAGAGAAAGTGGAAATGTTATGAGCTGGATTGTGCCCCCTCAGAATCCATATGTTGAAATCCCAACCCCCAGTATTTCAAAATGAGGCCATTAGGGTGGGGCCAATATGACTGATGTTCTTATGAGAAAAAGAAGAGACAGCAAGGATGCATATGGACAGAGGAAAGACCATGTGAGGACAGTGGGAGAAGGCAGCCATCTGCGAGTCAAAGAGAGAGGCCTCAAAAAAAAAAAAAAAAAGAGAGAGGCCTCAGAAGAAACCAAACTTATCAGTGCCTTGATCTTGAACTTCTAGCCTCCAGAACTGTGAGAAAATAAATTTTTATTGTTTAAGCCATCCAGCCTGTGGCATTTTCTTATTGCAGCCCTAGCAAACTAATACAGGGAGGGAGAAAATTATCCAAAAAATAGTAAGAAAACTTGAGGGGCACCTGGCTGGCTCAGTCAGTAGAACAGTCAACTCTTGATCTCGGGGTCATGAGTTCAAGCCCCATGTTGGGCATAGAGCAAGAAAGAAAGAAAGAAAGAAAGAAAGAAAGAAAGAAAGAGAAAGAAAGAAAGAAAGAAAGAAAGAAAGAAAGAAAGAAAGAAAGAAAGAAAGAAAGAAAGAAAGAAAGAAAGAAAGAAAGAAAGAAAGAAAGAAAAGAAAACTTGAAGGACGAACTAAGTCTATGGATCTGAGCACAAAAACTTAGGACAAAGACACAGCATCACTAAATTTCACAAATAAATGAATAGAAGATTCTAAAAGCTTCCATAAAGGAACTATAGGTCATACTTAAGGGGTCATGTGTGAGAATGGAATCATCATTGGATGCTATTACCATCATTGGATGCTAAAGGATAGTGAGATAAGATCCTTAAAATTCTAAGTATAAATTATTTTCTACTGGGAATTTTATACCCAGTCAAATAGCAAACAAGTGTGAGAGTAGAATAAAAACATATTTTATTTTTTTAATAAAGATTTTATTTATTTATTTAACTGACAGAGAGAGAGCGAGACAGCTAGAGAAAGAACACAAGCAGTGGGAGTGGGAGAAAGAGAAGCAGACTTCCCGCCAAGCAGGGAGCCCGATGTGGGGCTCGATCCCAGGACCCTGGGATCATGACCTGAGCTGAAGGCAGCTGCTTAACCAACTGAGCCACCCAGGTGCCCCTAAAAACATATCTTAGATGTTTAAAGAGAATGGGGAAAAAATGTACTCCCTACACACTCTTTCTCAGGAAGGTACTAGAAAATATTTTCCACAAAAATGAAGTAAGTCAAAAGAGAGTAAAACCTGTATCCAGCAAGCAGAGAATCCAGCAGAAAAGAAAAGGAATGAAATTCCTAACATGACAGCAAAGGGGAGTTACATGACATCAGCTATATAACCACAGGTCAACGGAGCAACCGTTTCAGATTGAAGCAGAAAGTCAAAGACTCCAGTGGAAAATGTTGAGAGGCACTTACATTTAAAAGTAAAGGAGCTACTGATGGATGAGGGAAACTTAGCCATTTAAAGAAAACTAAGTAGATAAAGTAAGTCAACCATTATCACCTCCAGGAAAAACAAAATTTGAACAGGGAAGGAAATGTGATCAGATTGCAGAATTTGGTTTAGCCATGAACAAGATTTACAAATCCATAATAATTAAAATCTGAATATGAATGTAATCAGAGTTGGGATATAATTATATTCTGAGAATAAGAAAAGGAGAGAGGAATTTAAATGAACTATTATTCCATAAAAGGAAGCCAGTGGTTTATGTCTAGAATTGATTAATCAAGTATACCCATATTATTTAGAAATATGAATATAGGAGACAGCCTTCCATTTGACCACAACTGAATAATAAGTTTGGACTTACTCTATAACCTTAAACAACTATAAAGCTAAAGAAAATATATGAAGCAACTTTTTAAGGCATTGGACAATAGCACAAGTTCCTTGAGAGAGAGGAAATATACACAGTGAGCTCCAGATTCATCCCAGTTTTCTGCTGGGAGTACCTCCCAAACCAAGGCAAAAGGAAGTATAACCAAATAGAAAGCAATAGTCTTTCTGGATGAAAGAAACAGGTTTGAGTACAGGGCTACCACAGCAACTAGCATTTGCATTGAAAGGTAACAGAGAAGAGGTAACTGAAGAGAAGTTTCATTTATCTGCATAGAGGTCTCCCTGCGTCTTCAGTTAAATATTGTTGTACCTGCACAGGATGAGATTCTGTGAAGTATAGCAGACAACAGTTCTGGGAGTATGTGAGCTGAACAGAGATATTCTGGAGATTGGACAGTGCTGGGAAAATTGGAGTTCTAACCAGCCAGACTGGAGAAATCTTACTGAATATCTCAAGCATTCAGCGGAGACCCAGAAAAACCACTCTTGGAAAAAATAGCTCTTTTAACTTAAGAGTAAAGGCTTGGCCAAACCTACTGTAACAAAAACTTAAACTAAGCTTTAATATAATCCAACAGGGAAGTAACTGCCTTCCAGAACAAAATTCAAGATTTTTTTTTTCAAGATTTTATGTATTTATTTGAGAGAAAGAGAGCACACACAGAGGGAAAAGGAAAAGCAGACTCCCTGCTGACCAGGGAGCCTGACATGGGGCTCCATCCCAGGACCCCGGGATTATGACCTGAGCCAAAGGCATATGCTTAACTGACTAAGCCACCCAGTTGCCCCAAAATTCAGTGCATTTTAAAAGAAAACAATAGGGGCACCTGAGTGGCTCAGTCAGTTAAGTGCCTGCCTTTAGCTCAGGTCATGATCTCAGGGTCCTGGGATCGAGTAACATGTTGGGCTCCCTGCTCAGCAGGGAGTCTGCCTCTTCCTCTCCCTCTGCCTGCCACGCCCTCTGCTTGTGCTCTCTCTCTTTCTGTCAAATAAATAAAATCTTTAAAAAAATAAAAGAAAACAACAAATCTAGACTATCATAGAGTGTATCATGTCCAGTAAACCATCATAAAATATTAGACATATGAAGAAGCAGGAAAGCATGACACATAACCTGGGGGGGAAGTCTATAGAAACAAACTCAGAGATGACACAGATGTTGGAATTGGCAGGTAAGCACTTTAAAACAATTATTATAAATATGTTTAAACATTATAAACACAAAAATGGACACAATGAGTGAAGAGATGGGGGAAATCACTGCAGAAAAATGAAAACTATGAAAAATAACCAATCAAAAATTCTAGAACTAAAAAGAAATTAGTATTGATTTCAAAATGGAAACTTCACTGGATGAGCTTAACAGTACATTGGAAACTACTGAATATAGCATTAGTGAACTTGAAGATAGGTCAATAGAAAAAGGACTAAAAAACTGGACAAAGCTTCAATGACCTTAGGATAATATCAAGTGATCTTACAGGTGATTGGAGTCTCAGCTGTAGAAGAGAGATAGAGAAAAAAAATTTGAATATGGAATGGCCAAAACTTCCCTAATTTGATGAAAATGCCAACCTACATATTCAAGAATCTTTACAAACCCCAACTGGGATAAAAACAAAGAAAATCACACCTAAGCACATCATGATCAATTTGTTGCAAACTAAGGATAAAGAGAAAATCTGGGGCGCCTGGGTGGCACAGTCAGTTAAGCACACTGAACCTTGGTTTCAGCTCAGGTTGTGACCTCAGGGTCATGATCTCAGGGCCATGATCTCAGGGTCGTGAGACTGAGTCCAACGTCAGGCTCCATCCTCTATGCAGAGTCTGCTTAAGACTCTTTTTCCCTCTCCCTCTGCCCCTCCCTCCTCTTTCTCTAATATAAATAAATAAAATCTTTTAAAAAGAGAGAAAATCTTAAAGGCAGCTGGGGGGTGGGGTAGAATGATACATGATAAACAAGGGAACAACAACTTATCTTAAGAAATAAGGTGGAGGAAAAAAAAAAAGAAGAAGGTGAGCCAGGAGACAATGAAATGACATAAAGTGCTGAAAGACAAAACCTGACAACCCAGATTTTCATATCCAGTGAAAATATCCTTTTAAAGTATAGGTAAAATAAAGACATTTTCAGACAAACAAAAGCTGAGAAAATTCATGACTAGCAGACTTATACTACAAGAAATATAAAAAGTTCTTCAGGTTGAAGAGAAATGATACCAGATAGAAACAGACCTAGACTGAGACATGAAGAGCTCTGAAAATAGTAAATATAAAAGTTTTTATGTAGATAAATATAAAATACTTTCTCCCTCATTTTTAAATTTCTTTAAAAAATAATCAGCCAATTAGCACAAAAATAATGACAATGTTCTGTGACTGTATAACATATGTAGAAATAAAATGTGTGCCATTTTGTGTAGCACATGTATGGTAAAAAGCAAAAGATAGGAGGAAGGTATGGAAGTTTATTACTATCCTAAGATTCTTACATTATAAATAAGGTGGAAAATATTAATTGAAGGTACATATAAGTTAATGCTGTATAACAACCACTAAAAAAATAAAGACATAGCTAAAAAATCCAATGGAGGAGACAAAATGGGATTTTAAAATACACTTGATTATTCCAGAAGAAATCAGGCAGAAGGATAAGAATAACAAAGAATAAATGGAACAATTGAAAACAAATAGCAAAATGTTAGCCTTAAATCCAACCAAATCATAATTACATTAAATGTAAGTAGGCTAACACTCCATTTAAAAGGCAGAGATTAACAAACTGGATAGAAAAAGCAAGACTAACTGCATGCTGTTTACAAAATGGACATAAAATGTAGAAATATGATGTAATTACCAGAAGAAATAGAATAAAAAGTAGAAAGTAGTCGCCTCTGAGAAGGGAGCAAGGAAAAGAAAAAACTATTGGTTTTTAATATAAACCCTTTTAACACTATTTGTGCTCTTAAACCATTTGCTTGTAATGCCTTGAAAAATAGTTTTAGAAACTGAAGGAATTGTTCTGAAAGCACTTTACAAGTTGGATCTTAACCTTTATGATTTCTGGGGGCATTTTGAAATTGCAACGAGGTACAAAACCAGAAGAATAAAACCATTCTACCCAGAAAGGCAGATGGATCATGATTATGATGCTATTTTGTTCATAATTTCTAGACAGAGAGGTAGAAGTACAAGTTAACATAATGAGCTCACCAGAAGCACATACACCCCAAAACAGAAACCAAGAGTATTTCTTCTCTGGTTCCTCATGCCAATGGAATCCAGTGGGGTTCAGGCTATAGGTGTTCTTACCTAAGCCTAGCTATTCTAGGAGTGGTCAAGTCTTACAGGCATTGGGGTACAGTTTTTGACTATCCATTATATGCAAGGCCCTGGGCTAGGCATAACATGAGGGTCACAAAATATAAGACATAAGCTAAAGAGGCATTCCATCGGTCCCACTCTTTTCCCTTTTCCCTCAGTGACAGAGTACAATAAATTATTTTGCCAGTCATCAGACAATGCAGTAGATTGTTATATTAATGGCCCCCAAAGAATCATGCATCTCTGTATGTGTAACCTTGTATGAGCTCCTTCTACATTGATTCTATGCTTGGATATGTGGTTTGCTTTGGCCAAAGTGATATTAGCAAACATAATATAAACAGGGGCTTAAAAGGTGCTTGTGCATTGAGACTTGCACTCTCTTTCTTGCTGTTTTTGGAACACAGTAGTTTATGAAGAAGCTCAAGATAGCCTTCTAGAGATACATAACCCAACCAACAACCAGCGCTAACCACCAGACATAAGAGTGAGGTGATCTTAAACAATCTAGCTCCAGCCATGCTGGTGAGTCAGCCTAGGTGAGACCAGCAACAGAACTGTCCTATTGGGCCCAGCAAAAATGGCTGATGCACAAGATCGTGAGTACATAAAATGTTGGCTATGCTGTGTGAATAAATTTGGCAGGTTGGTTATGCCACAATGGTTAAATGATACAAATGTGATGATTTGGCCATCATAGGAACTTAACAGTATGCACTGAAGCCCCATCTTTTCTCTTAAAAGATGCTAAAGATTTCCCAAGCAGCTGGAATCCAGGCTATTTTTCTTCAACACCTAACTTGACCTGAATAGTAGGATTCAGTCTCTGACTTAAATTTCTATTTTAAAATTTTATTTAATTTTTGAACAGGTAATGCATGTTGAAAAATCTAATAATTCTACATTAGACTTCAATCAGAGGAAACAGAACCATTAGGACACACACACACACAGGGGTTTGTTATGTCCAATTGGAGGAGCTACTTAAGTAATCTCTGTGGGCTTTTGTCTTCACATCTGTTGCTACACTTTGAAGTCCACAGGAAGATGGATGTAAAGTGGGGAGAGCAAGGACAAGCATGAACCCACAGGATGTGCTAGAATCCATGAGGATGGACTGAAATATGTATCAATTCTCACTGCCTCTGATGTTTATGTCCTGCGGGAGAGGCCAGTGCCCTCATCATACAACTAAATTCAGAATTCAAGGATGCCTGGGTGGCTCAGTCAGTTAAGTGTCTGCCTTCAGCTCAGGTCATGATTCCAGGGTCCTGAGATCGAGCTCTGCATTGGGCTCCTTGCTCCACGGGAAGCCTGCTTCTCCCTCTGCCTGCAGCTGCCCCTGCTTGTGCTCTCTCTCTGACAAATTAATAAATAAAATCTTTTATTAAAAAAAAAACAAAACTAAACTCAGAATTGAGAGTTGGCCCAGAAGTCAGAAAAGCTGAAAAAGGACCCACAGGAAGGTGAGTCATTGCCAACTTAGCCGCTGCTTCACCCTAACGAGAGCAGCCACAGATAAGCAACAACTATACTGAGCAGCAAAAGAGCTTCTACTTCACTTCCACCCTCCAGAGTTCACATAGTAATCTCCTTGGGGGCCTCCTTGTACTGGAACATACAAGAAAGAAAATTCTGGGGAGATACAGTTTGGCCTAGCCAAGTAGACACATAAGAAAACTGCCACCCATACAAAAAAATTCACCCTGAAAAATGTCTCCCTACCCCTCCTCACCCTCTTAGTTCCCCTCCCCACCAAACAACCAGCTATCAGTATCAGTTTCTTGTGTTTTCTTCCTGAAATATTCTATGCACATGTAAGTTTACACATATATCTAGTACTTGGTGTATTTTACAAAAAAAGATCACATACGGGGCACCTGGGTGGCTCAGTTGGTTAAGCGACTGCCTTCAGCTCAGGTCATGATCCTGGAGTCCTGGGATCCAGTCCCGCGTCGGGCTCCCTGCTCAGTGGGGAGACTGCTTCTCCCTCTCCCGCTCCCCTCCTCTTGTGCTCTTTCTCTCTCTCTCATTCTCTCTCTCAAATAAATAAATAAAATCTCTAAAAAAAAAAAGATCACATACTATGCACATTGATCAACATCTTGTGGGTTTTTTTAGCTAAATAAAATATCTTGGAAATTTTTCCACATCAACATAGGAATATTTGCCCTTTTTTTCCTTTAACAACTGCATAATATTGTACTGCGTGGATGTACCATGATCTGTTTAACTAGACCCTTATCAATGGACGTCTAGATTTTTTGAAATTTTGCTATTTTAAATAATCCTACAAAGCCTCACACATGTATGAATATCCTAATAATTAATGTTCATTGTCAATCTGGTATGGTATCAACCCCAAGAGGCCAGAATGAGAGACTAATGGTGCCAATCAGTGCACATGGGCTGCAGTTGCAGTGAAGTGCCTTTCAGATACTCAATCCATTTTAATGTCCACCATTTGTAAATTTATTTTACACCTTCTGTGCATTTGTGACTTTTTCTGTCTCTGCCCTTTATCACTGGCTGCATCTGAGACTGTTGTGTGAAGGCCCAGTAATCTAACCAGCAATTTAATATTTATGGGATCACCCTCTAAAATGCTCACCAGTGAAAATATTCTTAATGATATAGGTGTAATCATCAAAAACAAAGTAACAAGGGGCGCCTGGATGGCTCAGTCAGTTAAGCATCCAACTCTTGATCTCAACTCAGGTCTTCATCTCAGGGCCATGAGTTCAAGCCCCACATGGCTGTGCATGGAGCCTACTTTAAACACACACACACACACACACACACACAAACCCAACAAAGTAACATGGAAACCTATTGACAGATAAAACAAGTGGTTGACAAAGCTGAAAAATCATTTATTGTTCCACCATCTTAATGTTCCATTTTCCAATGGCAGACCTTGCAACTGTCAGGTGGAAAAGACAAGCTGTTTAAGCAAAGAAATGTGAGACCCACAAAGAAAGACAGACTGGCCAGTTTCTTTTTCTAAGAACACTTTCATTGATTTTTTTCCATTACTGAGTGTTTGCTTAAAGGTCTTTTCACCCTTCATCCCCAAGGGTTTTATAAATATCACATTCACTTCATTCATACTTTAAAGATCTGGCTTTCTCTGGAGAGGAAATATTTTTCTTTTAGGCGTTATTGTTTTAAAATTAGAATATCTTGACACATAGCATAATGGTGAGCAGGTGGTATAAGACTCGTACACAGAAGAAAAAAACTGAGCCACTTGTTATAGTACATCTCAAAGTAGTTTGTTATATTGTCCTAAGAAAATCCCTTAAAAAGCAGTGAGAGACTGAAGAGGCAACCTCTCTGTCCTGGAGTATTCCACCTGACATCCTTGAGCCTTTTCTGATCCTCCAGATTCCTTCTGTTTCCAACAGCCTGTGGCTCTAGGATGCATTCACTGGCTAGCATAGCAGAAGGTCCAGATTACAGAGAGTCAAGATTTTGAGTCAGAAAGAAGAGCAATCTCAAGAAATAGTGTGAAGTCCCTTTGGCCAGGAAAAATATAGACGCATGAAAATAGGGTGAACTGGGTTGAAGTAGGATTGGAGAATCCCTGAAATGCCAGATTTGCAAGAAGAGTGTGAAGTTATCTGTGCAAGCATAGGCCCCCCAAAATGGCTCAATTGGAAAATGACTGATTAGGAAATAATGTTAATAACCATTTTATAAATGGATACACTCAAATCTGGATGAGGAATATTAGAATTAGTTCTCAAGAGTGGCTAATTTCCAGGTCTGTGTTTAAGTGATCTAGTGAGCTGAGCTACTTAACAGAGCTCAAAAGATTTACAAACACATTTGGAGCTCAGCAGAGCCAAAAACCAGCAGTGCTCCCCAGTCCCAGGCTCAGGATCCTTCATGGAAAGGCTGGAGCAAAACTAAACCCTTGGCCCCTGGCCATGTAATGAATCAACTAGAGTGAGAATGCCTCATGAGCTGAGTCCAAACAAGCTCCCACTGGGGCCTCCAGACCAGCTCCTAATTAATAGGCTCTTGGCCCACAAGCAAGAGTAAAAATGTTTGCAACAATAAAAGAAAGACAGTGATCACAATGGGGTGGGGGCTAACAAAGAAAGCAAAAGGGAAAATTACGATGGGAAGATGGATCCAGGTCTAAAGTTAGCTGGCTGAGCAATAACTCAAACATTTATTTATTTGTTCAAGTCAGATGTGAATAACTACATAAATTTAATTCCTAGTTTGGAAATTCAGTCTACACAGCAGGATATGAGAAAAAAACAACGTTGACAGGATTCAAAAATACAGACAAATCCCCATCAATTAATATTTTGCGATTGTCAGCTTAATGCCCTGCTAGTGGAGGGACTGGGAGAGTCCACACTGAGGAGGGGGACACCAGACTGAGATTGAGAAGTGAGAACTCCTGCCTTGACAAGGTGGCTTCTTCTTCTCTCTGCTTTTCAAGGATGCAGCACAACAGACCAAACAGGGTTTGGGGCTATTGTCCAAAGGGCTGGCAGATTAGAAATGGGGAAGCCAAGAGCACAAAAAAACAAGAGACTAACTTAGAATAATCGGGAATAAGACTTCAGAAAGTTTGGAATCTTCCCTTTGTCTTTACATTTGATGTGTTTTCCTCTTGCCCATCTTTTAACATAAATTCTAGCATACTCCAGCCTGATAACGCCCCTCATGTTCCAGAGAAATTTGTAATAAAGCATGTTGGTCTTCAGAGACAGCAGTACAGTCAGTACCAACAGCAATTCAGACTTCCACCAACAATTGGCTTGTGTTCTCAAAATGTGTAAGTCGGTGTTTTGGAACCTCTAACACTTTTTGTAATAGAAACAGTGTTATAAATGGAAATTAGGTCCTTGCACTAGCTCATAAAGCATATTTAATAAAGTTCCTAAATATTATGTGTTCATTTGCAATGAAAAATACATAATATTGGAAATGACTTTGGGCAGATGATGATGTTTTAACTATGGGTTATGCTTGAAGTAAAATCACAAAGGTTACCCTGGGAAATTAACTTGTGAAAGTGTTTTCAAGGCAAAAGGTGTTCTGAATTCCATCTTACAGCTTGGAACTTGGGGGAAAGTTACACACACACACACACACACACACACACACACCCCACACACCACGTGCAGCCACAGAACATACCCACTCAAGGAATACTTCTTGTTCCTGGGGATTCCAGTGAGAAAAAAAAGCTGGTGGTTCTCATATGTAGGATATTTTCATGTCAGGGTTTTTCAATTTGGAAAAAAGCCTATTTAATTTTTTAAATGGTAAATTCATATCTTTTTTACATTTCCTCTAAATTGTATATTATTGGCATGCCAACTAGGCTGACCCTTCCATCAGGAAAGATGCTGGGAACTGTGCCTCTCAAGAGCTAAGTCTTGCTCACAACTTAATTCCTTACCAGTGACTTCGGATGGGCACCCTCACTTCCCTGGACCTTAATTTACTCAAATCAAAAATGAAGACAGCAACATCTGATATGTCATCCCTGTGGAGCTGCAGTGAGCACCAAATGAAATAATAATACTACCTTGTTTTTGAGTGATATTTTGACTTTTTTAATGTGTTTACATGTTTTACTCTCTTGCCAACTCTGGAGAAAAACTAACTCTTTAGACTTTAACAGCCTCCATGAAGCCAAAATAGAAAAAAATATTTAATAGTCCTAGGGCACTTGGCAACTCACACAGCCAACCACCACACCTCGGCCTGCTCCCACTCTTTATTGCCCTAATATGAGCTGGTATGAGGAAAAACATGATTTTTTGTTTCTTCTTCACCCCTAGTGAAAGTTCATAAAGGAGCCCAAATTTTTTACTGTGGAGAGCGTTATGCAGCATATTATCCTCACTCGAACACCTTCATAAATCAGTTTCCCCACATCTCCAGCGACACCCACAGGCTCTAACCCAGTTCTACCCATTCAGGTATTATATGTGTCTAATGCATTCCTGTCAAAGAGCCCCTCTCCCTTTTGTCTGGTAACAACATACAGGGATGCCCTAATGTCCATGATACATTAATTTCTCACCTGTTGCTCTCTGTAGTCACTCTCAACACACACTTTGATGGAGACACACCAACTGCACAAGAAAGCCATGACTCAAACAGCAGTCAGTGAGACCAAACTCAACTGTGTAGCCACTTAGTTAATCATAAATCATCTTTATTCTCTCCTAGTCCTTAAGACCAGAGTTCGCCCTTCCCAAAGAAAGTCCACGTCCTCCCTTTGAGTAATGGGTTTGACAACCTCAACTCAAACACAAGCCTGCCCCGTGCACAGACTTATCAGGCCTGCTTGGAATGGACAAGGGAAGGTGCAGAGGGAGAGAACAATGGCGCCCTGACTGGAGGGGCAAGAGTTATCAGCCTGCCATCGGAACAGGGCCGGCACTTGTTTTTCTTTCTGTTGAGTGTGCGAGCTGGTCCAGTGTACAGTACCAGGTAGTGTAAAAGACTGCTGTTGGGCCCCTCTGTTTGTGAGGGCTGTTGACATAAGGTGGGGTACAACTCATGTAGGTTGATTCCTGCCCTATTTTTCTGATAGCCATAAATGAGAGAAACTCTCTTGGACAGGCCCCTGTGCCCAGAGCTTGGGAGTTCCATCTCTTTGGAGATGGAGGCACTGTGCATCCTAAGAAGAACTTTGCGTTCCCCTCCAGGGGAATGATGTGCAAGGTCATTGGAGAGAGCACACTACAAAGAAAAGGTGCTTTAGTGAAACATCACATACCACTGGTATCAAGGAGAAAAGGAAATAAGAACTTAAGAATGGGTACAGACCTTGAGCCTATGGCTCTTCAGCCAAACCGTCTCCTCGCCATGAGCCCTACCAGACAGACTAAGAGCCTGACACCCACCCTAGACCTTAGCTTTAAGGCTGGAATATGCCTCAAAACATCCCCCATTCCCTCTAGTAATTCACATGACCAGTGGATTTGTGAGGGATCTTACTGGAAGCAATCTGGATTTTTCTGCCTATAGCCCCTGGGAGTAATAAATATTCCAGTCAATTAAAAATGCACCTCACCCAATTCAGGGCCCTTTGGCATATATTTTAGCAACTAACCTTATTCCTAGCCTAAATTTCTTTTTCCTACCTCAATTTCCCATTCTCTTACAGTTCAGTTGTGTGTGTGTCAGCTACTCGAAATTCTTATTGGAAGGGGGTGAACCAAAAGACAAAAATGAAATATTTCTAGAAAGGAGCTTTAGTGCCCTTCCAGGATGGGATTTCAGACAATCCTAGGGGTTATTTCCTGACTGAAAACATGATGGAACCAGGTTTCAGCAACTTTGGAAGATTGGGAGGGGTAGAATTTCCTTGAGGGACAAATACAAGTCCCAAATCCAGGTCTTTTCTGAGCCAGCTTAGGCTTTGGTCCCCGGCTGAAATCCTAGCTCCTTCACTTACAAAGTAGTGAAGTTGGACCAGCGACTGAAACTCTCCGAGTCTTAGTTGTGCCCCCTGTGAATATGTAGCTCACATCCAGAAAGATCCATGAGCGTCAGTGAGTTCATGCACGTGACTGCACCTGGCCCATCACACAGTGGGTTAACAAACGTTCCTCTCCCGTTTCCCTCTGGCTTCAAACTACACTCTTCCTCATCCTGCAGCAATGCATTTTCTTTAAAACTGAAGTATCCCCCGCTTTTGGAAAGTTCATGTTATACCACTTTGCTCTTATGAAAGACCTCCATTAGTACTTGCTATTACTAACCACAAGAAATCCAGAGGATTTTCGCTTTTATGAACAAAAGCAAAAGCGAAAATAGGGCTCAGGGTTTATTTTGTGGGAGGCTGTTATAAAGGCCGTGTGCCCCCCAAGACTTGAGCATCAGCAAGAGCAGCCCCACCCAGCCCCTCCTAAACCACACTCAGCATCCCAGCATCCAGCCACCATAGTTTTGAACTGTGTGAGCATCTGTGCTTGATCTCCATTCATTGTGCACGTCCGTTGGCAAGATGTGTCCTAAGGTATCAGAAGAGCCTAAAAGAGGTTATTTTTTGGTTCTGGGAGCACCCCCAATATTTCCATATAAATTAGTGGCAATTGCTTCCTCACTCTATGCTATTTTGGCTTACAAAAGCTTTCATAGGAATGCTCTGTGTTCGGGGAGCCGGGGAAACCTGTATATCAGAGAATCAGGCCGGAAAACAAAGAGCACGTATGTTGCCACCAAATGGAAAGAACATTTCTTCGTGCGCTCGTATTTTAACACGGTGGCTAGTGCAGTGGTTAAGGGAACAATTTATGCAGCCAGTCGGTCTGTGTTCAAATTCCAGCTCCCTTTACAAGCTCTGGGCCTTGGGCCAACTACTAATCTCCCTAGGCCTTAGTTTCTTCATCTACAAACTGGGGGTAGGACTATCCCCCTCATATATGTTTGAAAAATCAAATGAGATAATCCAAATGAGATAATGACTTAATGCTTGCCACATAACAAGCACCCAATTAATGTTAGCTATGGCTGGTATTTATTACTTTGTCATGATGGTGGTGGTAACTATTGTTGATTTTATTGTTGTTATCATTACCATTATCCAGATTGGTGTCAACAAGAAATGTATTCAACTTCTTGAATCTCAAACTAACGGTCTTCATATTTATTGATAGTAGTAGGAGTAATAATGACCTTCCCCACTCTACCTCCGGTGGGGCATCAGCTGTGATGAAAGTATGTATGATTATTGAATTAGGAAGAGGCCTGTGCTAGGCAGTTTCCATGCGTGAACTCATTGAATCCTCCTAACAACCTATGAACTCAGGTACTTTTATTTTCCCAATTCACAGCCAAGAAGGAAAGGTGGAGTGAGAAGAGATCATTTAATCTAGATCACGCTGTAAGTGGCACACGTGAGAAGTCCTGAAACTAGCTGGGCTTCAGGGACAAAAAGGATCAGAACAAGGATGATCCCTAAAATGATCCCTTCCAGCTCCAACATCAATTTTCTAAAGTGATCATAATTTTGCTGTATTACCATCTGCTGCGTAAGTGAATATATTATATTAGATTAAGTCTAACTCATAAAGCTAGTGTGACTTTTCTAAAAGTTTTTGCTCTAGCAAATTCTATGTAAAGGGACTCACTGTCGCTTGTCTCTCCTCCCTTTGCTCCCAAAGCCTTGAAAAAAACTGCTCCTCCACCTCAGGTTCCTCACCACTTCTCTACCCTTCCCGCCTTTCCAACTTCTCCCTCTGGCCCAAAGTCCACGACTGCCCCTCCCCCTCCGCGTACCCACTCCCAGAACTGCTGCATTCCACCTGCCACCAGATCCTAAAGGCTATTTCTCTGAATTTTATCAAGAGCCAATTCCAACCAGCAACATTGCTCTGAGACAGTCACTTCGAAAAGGCTACAAATCAAGAATGCAAGCAAATGCTGCTCTTATCCTCTCCAAATAGATCCATACACTTGATTATTCCTTCCTTGAGAACGGGGATTCCTGAACCTTAACATGCATGGGAATTATCAGGAAATCTTGTTAAATGCAGATCTGATTCAGCGCTCTGGGTTGGGGCCTGAGATTCTGCATTTCTACAAGCTCCCGGGGATGCTGCAAGTCCCTGCTCTGGTCCCTGACCACACACCTTATCTTGATTATGCCTCTCAACATCCTTTCAAGGAAGGCATGCTGCTCACATTTTACAGATGAGAAATGGGCTAAGACAGGTTAAGAGACAGACCCAAGGTCCCAGAGCCAGTGAGTAGCGAGGGAGGGATCTGAAACTTGTCAGATCTTTCTGACTCCATACAAAGGAAGGAAGGAAGGAAGGAAGGAAGGAAGGAAGGAAGGAAGGAAGGAAGGAA
>NC_058416.1:48780990-48858047 GCF_002201575.2 Neomonachus schauinslandi
GAAGGAAGGAAGGAAGGAAGGAAGGAAGGAAGGAAGGAAGGAAGGAAAAGGAAAGGAAAGGAAAGAGGGAGGGAGAGAAGGAAGGAAGGAAGAAAGGGAGGAAGGGAGGAAGGAAAAAAGAAAGAAAAGGAAAAGAAAAAATATGTATATACGCACACACATACATAGAGGTGTGTATTATGTGTGTGGTATACATATATAATGATACTGAAGATATTTAATTGTCTATCTCATTCAATAACATGAATGCTCATAAATGACAGGAGAAATCTTTCAGTCCTGCACGTTGTCAGTGCTAATAAACATTAAATCCGTAGGTGTGAGTAGGAATGTATGGGGACCTGTTACATGGGAAGCCGGTTCAATTCATTATGAGCAGGCCCCCTGGAGGCCTTTCCAGAAGTTTTTCCTTGAGAAGCCACACTTTACTTATGTTACTGATTAAACTTACTGGCTCTAACACCTTCTTTTCCTCTAGCAACGCAGTCCCATAGAGAACCTCACAAAGACGGGCATTTCATAATTAATTTGAATTATGAGAATAAGAGTGTGAATAATAGGGATCGTTCCTGGTAAGTCACCACCATCTCACAGAGTAGGAACAGGATGTTGTGAAGTCAGCAAGAAAGGGGACAGAGCCTTTGCTTCTCTGAGGGGAAAAACCCCTGTGTGGCAGCCACAAGCTGGTCCAAAGTGGGTGCCTTTCAGGGGCGCTGTAATCTACTTGGAATATGTGTGTCAGGTGGGAGGGAGCTACATATTTAATTTGAGGAGCTACAGATCAAACAGAAAACGCAGAGGACAAAGCAGCAAATACACAAGAGATTATCAGTGGGCAGCACTCCTATGAGTGGAGACTACACGCCTTAAGAGCCCAGAGGAGCAGCTCCTGGAAGGGGACGGGAGGGTAGGCTGGGCGCGCCAGAGTTCCCAGCCAGGAAGGAATGATGGGATTCGGAGGGAATGGCATTCCAGACAGAGGCCCCTCCGGAACAGGGGAGTAAATCCAGGGTATTCTCAGGAAGGAGAGGAAAGGGGGCAGGGACCCCTGCCCAGGAGACAGAGTAGAGAAATCTGGGTGGGCTCCCTGCCAAGGGGTGGGCTGATTACCTCGGGGTCTTTGCAAGCCAGGCTGGAGTGTGCTAGTCAAACAACAGGGACACAACTCAGGAGAGGCAACAAGCAGGGAAGTTCATAGTAAACAGGGCACCTGCGGTCAGGAAAAGTGGCTCTGGAGCCCTGGCTTCACCATTTAACAGGTAATAAAATGGGAAGAATCACACCTATTTGAGCTTTGGGACTTTCATCTGTAACTTGAGCATAATAATTGTTTTTCATGGTATTCTTTCCACAAGCCCATTTAAAATAATAATACATTCAAAAACTAGGTGAAGGGGATGCTAATGGCACAGAGGAGTGGGGTGATGGGCAGCTGGGCACCTGCCAGGCTCTGAAGCTCTGGTCATTTTCAACTTGGTGATTCATATCCTGGTCCCAAGGCGGGTCAAGGGGACACTCGGGCAGCTGTCCCATGTCCAGTATATTCTCAAGGGGTAGGGTGGGGAGAGGAGATAGAATAGTATAGGACTTTTGTAGTGGGTGGCAGGCTCTCCAGTGACAAGCTTGTCCCAGGGCCTTCCTGGGGCCCAGCCTGGAATTAGAGGGGAAGGAATCAAGTCCAAACAGGCCTGAAGAGCCAAAGACGCCAGCACCTCTCCCCAGGCGCTCGGCCACAGCTCCCTGCCTAGGGCGTTCCAGAAGGGACACAGAGGAAGAGGACAGGCAGAGGGACTAGCTCCTATGGGCAGGACACTTCTTTTCTTTGTGGGACACGAGCCAGGGGTCCAAGTAAGGGATATTCAGTTTGCCTTTTTGCTGACAGATTCTTTGAACAAATAGCACGAGGCCTCCCAGAACAATGAGCCTAAAACATGGCCAGGCCAGAAAGGACATGAGCCCAGGGCTCCTGCTCCTAAAGTACAAGGACTGAAGGCCACTTGGGTGAAAGGCCTGAGGCCTGGCTGGGAGTGACCTACAGGGCCCAGTCCTGCTCCTTCAGGGTGGATTTCAAAGGCTGCTCCTGGTTTCCAGGCTCAGAGGCCTGTAGGCCTTCAATGATTCATTATTCAGAAGTCAGATTCTGTTTAGAAAACAAACATTTCCTGCATATCCATCCAAGTGGGATACGTTTGCATAATGACCCTACTTATCAACACAACAATCCTGTCATTTAGGTATTTTTAATCCCCATTTTACAAATAAAGACATTAAGGAGCAGAGAATGTGCTCCCAGTTCCAGAATTCCATCCCCACTTTCCCTCTGGCCCTGCCCACCATTTTTTCCAAGAAGCCACAATCAAAGCTTTCTTGCTTCCTTTTTTTTTCCATAGCCACAGGCAACATCTAGGAACTTGTACTGACATGTCCCTTCCTGCGGTGTTTGCCCTTCATGACACACACCAAGGATTACCTCTTTGAACTGTTCCCACGCTATTCCCAAGGAGAAATATTACTGCCAATAGAAATATTGGTCGGGGCGCCTGGGTGGCTCAGTCGGTTAAGCGTCCTGCCTTCAGCTCAGGTCATGATCCCAGGGTCCTGGGATCGAGCCCCGCATCTGGCTCCCTGCTCCATCGGAAGTCTGCTTCTCCCTCTCCCTCTGCCTCTCCCCCTGTTCATGCTCACTCTCAATCTCTCTCTCAAATAAATAAAATCTGTAATAAAAAAAGAAATACTGGTACATGACTACCACCACTAATAAAAATGGCTTGCATTTACTGAGCAGCTACTGTGTGCTCAGCACATGAGTTTAGATATATCATCTCACTGAATTCCACAATTTATACCTAGTTTATGGATTAAGGTACTGAAACACAGAAAGATAAACCTACTTACCCAAGATCACAGGGTAGTAAGTAGTGAAAGTGGGATTTCAACCCATGAACGTTGAATCCAGAGCATGCACTTTTAAGCACAGCTCAAACTGTTCTCCCTGTTTCCTGTCTTGATCATAAATGACAGGAGAATGACATTTTGGAAAGGATCAAAACAGGGAATAAGCATATGACAAACTTGTCCCTGGGCCTTTCCGTGGGAACTCATACCACCATCAGCCCAGTTACTCCAGCAAGGTATCTGAGTCATCTTGATTCAGTATATCTTTACATACCAGCATATTTTATGATAACTGTGAAACAGGCAGGGTCTCATTTAAACTAGCCTGTGATTATTCTATGCAAAAGAATTTGAACCCATTAAAATCGTGACTATTCTTCTGAGCTATAGACATTAGTCTCTGTTCAGGCTTTAGCCATGTAACACGTCAGGCCAAATCTCATTCTCCGTTGACAAGCGTCCCTTCTCCGAACAAGTGAACTATCCAGCCTAAATAAATAGCAACTTTATGACTAGCCACATTGTTTTCACTTCTAAACAAACCTACAGGAAAGAAGGCCCATTACCAATATGTTTGTCAATTGTAAATTGCCATCATTAAAACCAACAACGTTGAAACCTTTCAAGTGTTTGGAGTGTAGAATTTGGGGAGTTGGGACAGGGGTTGGGGGAGGAGGTCGCAATTTTTAAGAGTACAGGTGGAAACTCCACCTAATCTAAAACAAAATTCCTAACCTTTAAGGATCCATGTATACCTTAGTGAGAACAGCAGGATGCAAAATACAAGTATTATTCTAAAACTTATCGGCATGACGTTTTTCATGAAGGGGGTAGAAATGGAAACCGGGGGGCTTACTAATCACCAGCTCAGATTCCCCCGTTTGGCCTTTGGGGAGCACGTTCCCAGTGTCTGTGTGCTCTCCATGGCCTGGCTCAAAGCCGGCAGGGTCCCTCCAACAGCGGCTCTCACTGACTTAGCCCCTCTTAGGTCCCCAAGACTCACCCTCCACATCCTCTTCAGGATGCACTGAAAGATAAAAAGACACCATCTGACCCTCGAGCAGGCCGGCCTCGCCGCGTTTACTTTTGTCCATGTTGTAAATATTCCTTCTACTTAGCTGAGACCTTTCACTGCGAAGTGTTTGAAGCCAGGCAGCCTTCCGATGTCAAAGACCTCAAGTGCTAGAAGAAGCAACCAGCTTCCACGGAAACGAGCGTGGTCGTGGTCCGACTTTGAAGAAGTTCTTTGGCTCATGGTTTAAGAAGCCCTCCAAGCCTACCAGAACAGAGTTGCCAGATAGAATAAGAACAGTGACTGGTGTGTGTGCTGAGTGTGACAGAGCCGTTCGCTCGGTGGTTTGCGGCGCCCACAAAATGCTTGATACCCACCACCTATATAGCAACCAAAGTAGCCGACCTGAAAGTCTGCACAAAACCGAGCTGCTTGGGGGAAATACACAAAGCCCTTTTCTCTGAAAGCACTGTTTTAAAGTAGGCATCCCAGATACTGTTAGGGATTTTTTTTAACTTGGCAGTTATTTTCATGTTACAAAGATGTCATGTTCACAGTGAGGGGGCACTGCCCTTGGTCAGGGGTTGCTCCACGAAGTCTCCGACGAAATACTGAATTATAACTTTATTTTAAAGAAGTGTAGGGGGCAAGCTCAAAAACCAATAGCCATCTCAAAAAAAAAAAAAAAGATGACAAGCCTTTGGCCCACAAATAATCAGAAGACCAGTAGGCTTTACAGTTATTACCATTTCTATCCTTTCTTCAATGCTTGTTTATTTAGCTGAAGGCCTGTATGTGTGATGTTCGTTAGCATATCAGAAGAGGGTTGTTTGTTTTTTAATTTGCACAGTGATGAATTCTGTATTTTCATTCTTTCGGGTGGGGGGATGGTGTTGTTTGAGGATGGTGTGGGGGAAAGAGGAAGGGTTTTGAAAACAGAAGGACTCATCAATTGAATTCAAAACCTGGTTTGACCATTTCGGTCTTTGTGGTCTGGACAGGTTCATCTCACCCCTCTGAGCCACAGTCCATTTTTCTGCAAACTGATGTCACAGGGTTGTAGTGGTGATAAAATACCATATGCTGGGGCCCGCGATGCAACAGGAAGCCCCATACTTTTTCTAATCCTCCCTGTGGTAAGCATCTCCAAGAAGTGGTCACACCTGGTCTTGGAGTCGCCCCATCGCCGGCAAGAATCTCTGGTTCACGTGAGAGGCCTGATCACTCAGGGTGGTGCGGCCAGGCCCCGCATTGCAGAGATTCCTTCTATTATTCCCAAATTCTTCTCATTTTTTAACACTCTCTGTCCTTTTCCCCAGGTCAAAGGAAAGGATATGATCTCTACAATAAAAAAAACAGACTTATTTTTTTCCATGGGCCTGTTGAATCCTCCCTAATTGCCCCTCTGTGTCCCAAAAAATGATGTAAGCACTCCTAAAGAATTCCTCACCAGCATTCTTATCTTTCCTTGCTGAAACCGGGTCGGTCATTACACCTATTTTTGCGGGATTAAAAAAAAACAAGATCTGAAAACAAACAAATATCTGTGTTTGTGCTGTCTTTGGATTGTTACGGTTAAATGAGAGACCGTTGGTTGTAGGTTACATATTTCTTGTCTCTTAGCCACCTCTCAAGTACCAGCTTTGATACTTTGTAGACTACGTGGTCCGACCTATTGACCTGGGTCCTGATGTGCCCGTGGTCAAGCCGGAAGGGCCACCCTTCCCACCGGCTTTGCCATCTGGAGGCTGACAGTCACCCAGCCAGCCACCCGTCAAAGTCCCTGTTGGTGACTCTCTCCCCCCAGCAAGCTGCCTCCCTTCCCCCACTTTCCCAAATATCTTGGGCATCTCAAACAAACCAATTACACTCAGGTTGTTTAAACAAACAGCAGCACAGTTCCCTGGCCCAGATCCCCAGCTGAGGGATTCCCTCAGGCCCACTCTCACCACCTCCACCCACCACCCCAAACCTCTTTCAGGCAAGAGTAGCCCCAGCAGAGACAACGACTCTGCGTTAACAGTGGGCACTTCTGCGCGTCTAAATGTTTGCAGACACTTGGTAAAGTGTCCCAGGCCAAGTTTCCAAAGGACAATACCTCCACACCGCGTTTGTTTAAGCAGGCAATCCCAGATAAGAGGGGGGTTGCCTCCCTTCTCCAAACGCCAAGAATGCAAGACAGGGGCTGGAGGCAATGCTGTGGGAGGCTGGGGCAAATTCCACTGGAACAGGGAATACCTGAGTCTCTCTCTCTCTCTCTCTCTCTCTCCACTTCCACTCTCCCTTCAAAGAATAGACTTACCTACAGAGAATGGGAAACCAAGGCATTGGGGGGATTTTTTTTTTTTTTTTTTTAAGTATTTCCCAAGTAAGACAACTGGGACAGGAAAGGTACGATTTTCAATTCTGCAGCTGGGCTGGACCTAGGAGGTACACAGGTCCCTGCAGAAGGACTGACTAGACTTCCCCGCCCCCCACCCAGGCAGCCCACAGCACATGAAACCCCAGTCAATGCCCTACACCACACATTTCCTGTTGGCCTGTTGAAAAGAAAAAGAACCTATGATCTCCCAGTCTCTCCCAGCCATTTCTGCAGGTGCCGCCACCAAACCTGTAGGGACCAACTGGCATTGTCTACCAAATGGGTACTGTTGACAATTCATTTACTCACTCAACAAATACTTATAGATTATCTACTTAGACTGAATCCATAATAGTACAGAGATTGGGAACAAAGGCGAAGTCTAGACTCTCACATATGATAGAAAGTGATATGCATCTTAAGAGAGGAGAGAGTTCAGAGAGGAGATGACTTCTGGCTGAGAAATGGCAAGCTGAACGGATAAAGCTTCTCAAGGAAAGAGCTACCGATCTCCATCCTTGAGTAGCGGCCATCAGTGGAGACGGGAGGCAGTTCAGCAATATGACTGTGGACAGGCTCTTCCCCCACTTACTTCTGCTTCTTGCTACTTCTCCTTGGTCCTTCATTCATTAAAAGAGAAGTTCTTGTATTTTCTGAGTCACAGACCCCGAGATTCTCGACTCCCTCCAGGAAAATGAACATGTACCAAAATATAGCACACAATTTCAGATGATGCCCACATTTATCCAGGAGCCTCAGATTAAGAATTCTAACAATTGAATGTTGGTGTTGGCAGACCCATTTTTGATAGGAGGATTGAGAGGAAACAAAATCTCCATCTACCTATCCTTTACATTTTCATTCATATATTTTTAGTTAAATGATATATGTGGTCTACAAAACCCTAAAGAAGAAAAGAAGGGGCTTCTTTACTTCCCATATCATTTGAAAAGCCCATTCATCTGAAGAGCAACACCTTGGGAGGAACCAGAGAGCCGCCCGGACATGAGGCTGCCAGATTTCACGTACAAAAGCCTGTCTGACCTTTCGTATCTTCTTTGGGTTGCAAACTCTGAAGTAGGTTTTTCAAAAGCCCAAAAACTGACACTCTGAAAGTGTCTTTCACAAAGAAATCTAAATCAAACTTCAACATTTCTCTTCTACAAAATCTGAGAGCCATGAGTCTAGGTGGAGAGATCATGACTTAATGGCACTCCATCAAAACAGGACAGCGAGTGGCTCCAAGCCTTGCTCAGGTCTGTACACCATACATACTGTGTGCATGAAGAGAAAATCAATAATTGAGGGAGTGGATAAGAGGCTTTATGAAAAAACAAATGGGACACTTTATACTACAGTTCATTCCAGAACACTACATGTAATTAAAATAAATGTTTTAAAGGTTAATTTGATTCACTACTTAAAATATACATACCGGGCGAGCTCCTAGTTTAAAGATATTAGATTCCAAATCCTGATAACACTGAAAAATACTTTTAATTTAACTTTGAAGATAAGTGTACATTCACATCCAGTTGTAAGAAATTGCAGAGAGATCCTGTGGACCCTCCACCCAAGTTCCCTGACTGGTAATATCTTGCAAAACCATAGCACAATCTCACTACCTGAATATCGACATTACTACAGTGAAGAAACCAAACAGCTCTATCACCAGAATCACTCCTGTTGCCCCTGTAGAACCATACGTGCTTGTGTTCCATTCCACCACCTCCTAAATGCCTGGTAATAATTAATCTGTTCTTCAGTTCTATAATTTTGTCATTTCAAGAATGTTATACAAACGGAATCATACAGTATATAACCTGTTGGCTTTTTGGCTCTTTTTTTCCACTCAGCATAATGCCCTTGAGATCCCTCCAAGTTGTCACATGTATCAATCATCTGTTTCTTTTTATTGCAAAATTACATTCCATGGTATGGATGTACCACAGTTTGTTCAATCATTCACATGTTGAAGGACATCTGAGTTGTTTCCAGTTTGGTGCCATTAGGAGTAAAGCCACTATAATCATCCACATACAGGTTTTTGTGTGGACATCAGTTTTCATTTCTCTGGGATAAATGCCCAGGAATGTAATTGCTGGGTCACATCATAGCTGCATATTTAGTTCTTTAAGAAACTGACAAACTGTGCCATATTACAGTCCCGCCAGCAAAGTATGCTGGTCTTCTGCACATCTTCACCAGTAGAAATACTGTTGTGGCTACTTTGTATTTAGCCATTCCAATAGGTGTCTAGTGATATCTCATTGCGATCTGAATTTCCATTTCCTCAATGGCTAATAATATTAAGCTCTTTTCATATGCTTATTTGCCATCTGTGTATCCACTGAAATGCCCATTTTCTTTTCTTTTCTTTTCTTTTTTAAGATTTTTATTTATTTGACAGAGAGAGACACAGTGAGAGAGGGAACACAAACAGGGGGAGTGGGAGAGGGAGGAGCAGGCTTCCCGCAGAGCAGGGAGCCCAATGCGGGGCTAGATCCCAGGACCCTGGGATCATGACCTGAGCTAAAGGCAGCCGCTTAACAACTGAACCACCCAGGTGCCCCACAAAAATTTTTTTTTTTTAAGATTTTATTTATTTGACAGAGAGAGACACAGCGAGAGAGGGAACACAAACAGGGGGAGTGGGAGAGGGAGAAGCAGGCTTCCCACCAAGCAGGGAGCCCGATGCGGGGCTAGATCCCAGGACCCTGGGACCATGACCTGAGCCGAAGGCAGACGCTTAATGACTGAGCCACCCAGGCGCCCCTGAAATGCCCATTTTCTAATTGGATTGTTTGGTGTTCTTACTGTTGAGTTTTGAGAGTTCTTTATATATTCTAGATACTAGTCCTTTGTCAGATATGTGCTTTGCAAATATTTTGTCCCAGCCCCTAGTTTATTTCTTCATCCTCTTCACATGGTCTTTCACAGAGTAAAAATGTTCAATTTTAATGGAGTACACTTTATCATTTTTTTAATAGATCATGTTTTTGGTGTCAAGTCTAAGAACTCTTTGCCTAGTCCTAGATCTTGAAGATTTTCTTCTATGTTTTTGCCTAAAATTTTTATTTTGTTAAGTCTATGATCAATTTTGACTTAATTTTTGTATAATATGTGAGACTTAGATTCAGGTTCATTTTTTTTGCTTATGGAGTAGGCAAAACTTTAGATTTTTTATAAGATAAGGCTATTTTTCAAAGCAAGAAACTGAATGTTGGATTTGAAAGTCTTTTTCATCTGCAGTCTTGGAACAAAAAATGCCATCAGTTCTAAATGTACTGTTTGATGTTACAGCTCCTGAACCAGTGAGACTGTCCTCCAAATGAGAGAGAACTGGTGGCTAACCAGAGCAATCCATGGGAAGATGAGGGTCTTTACTTTGCCAAATATCAACTAAGGAGGGCCCAAATCCATACCCCCACTTTCACCTATCAATGTTAAAGAGCCAAGCACAGGAAAAAAGAAAGTTTAGGATCTTCTCAAAATAGTCCCCAGTTGGGGGCGCCTGGGTGGCTCAGTTGGTTGAGCGACTGCCTTCGGCTCAGGTCATGATCCCAGGGTCCTGGGATCGAGTCCCGCATCGGGCTCCCTGCTCTGCAGGGAGCCTGCTTCTCCCTCTCCCACTCCCCCTGCTTGTGTTCCCTCTCTCTCTGTCAAATAAATAAATAAAATCTTAAAAAAAAAAAATAGTCCCCAGTTGGTAAGGATTGTAAAATTGAGGAAATATTTTCCAGGAAACCTGGTAAGATCAAGAAGAGGGATAGGGATGGGAAGAGATTTCCATTCCTTCAGTTGGGTTTCCAATTTTGATGACCACAATTTTGTAACAGTGATCTATTAACTCACAGTGGGCTCAGAAAATTCCTTAATTGATTCTGCAGCGCAGGTGAGCCAGTGATCTGTATTTCACAAAAGAACTGTTCATTAACTCCAATAAAAAACAGAAGCCTGTGTCTATACCCTTTACTGGATTACTCAGAGTGGGATGGGTGCTGATTCACTTCCAAAGGCTCTGATGAGCAGGCCAGGGATGTTTTCCCAGTGGAGACCCACCCCGCTCCCCCCAGCCCCTCCTACTCTTCCCCTCCCAGGATAAACACAAAGCAGAGACCAAGCTCCCAGTGGGATGACCTATAAGTGACCCTTGGACTGACCTAACACTCTGGTCACTCTCACCGACAGATTTGTTTATCTTGGAACCTTGGAGCCTCTGCACCCAAAAGCTTCGGCCCTAGACTCCAAGTCCTCCCAAGCGAGCTGTCAGTCACAGCTTAAGTGCGTGTGGGACAGTTGCATGATAGCCCGAGTTTATTTACCAAAATCTGATGTTTATGCTGTCCAGCAATGAGTAGGGGCCATAGGCTGCTGAATTTAGTAATGGGGGAGCCAGCTAAACTCCTCCACAAGGCATTAGCTCTTACACTAAAGAATTATCAGTGGACCCTGACAGTGCATCTCCCCCTCGGAGATTAAAGGTCCCAGGGTAATCCGAATTTGGCATCTCCAAAGGAGGGGTATGTGGTTAGGCCATTCCCCTAGAGCACATAAGGAGCACAGCCACAACTGGGACGAGGGAGAAGTTTGGGCTTTGAACCACGGTCCAACACATGGTGGCCTGTCTGATGTGACTACAGGCAAAGTTTACACGTGATAGTGATATCTTGATATTTACCTAAAGAAAGATATAAATGCCATCTCTAGTTGGAGCACTGGATGGAGTGATCAGTAAACCCAAAATCAAAGAGAGGTGGAAAAATTGTACTAAATTCCTTTTTAATAGATTTTATTTTAATAGCTATGATCACTTAAGGAACGCCAACTGACATGCAGAATCTGGTCAGATTTCAGTGGTAATCCCAAAGGGATTAAGCCTTTTCAGAGGATTGAACTCATTCTTACTCAAGCCCATCCATACACAGTTTCTTTCAGGGTGCTGTTTTCCAGTGGTTGAGTAAGGCAAACATGTGAGGCCAAACCAAGAAAGATGACAAGGTTGATTACAGAACTGGGCTTTTCCCCCCTTCCTGGCAGAAAATTTCATTCAGCTCTGAATCTTCAAGGAATGCTTTTATTTGGAAAACCAGATGAGGAGAGGGAGAAGTGTCCCTTCCGAGGGCAGTGCAGAAAGAGGGCTCTCCTCCCCTTTTATCCCATTAAGTCCTGCTGGTCGGTGACTGAGAAGGCCCCTCTATTATCAGCCTTGGCTTAAATAAACCTTCTGCCTCTGCACCCAGCCACCTCCCTCCACGCTGCCGGCCCATCCATCACTGTCACCTTTGCAGAGTGGCTGCCATGACAGTTCATGATCATTAACCAGCCCTGGTGTGCTTTGTGTTAAAGTTAAGACATCAAACGCAGAAAAGCCACAGTTCCTTAAAGTTACAGGAGACATGGATGCGCTAGGGCCGACATGGGCCAAACTTGACACGCAGCTTTGACAAAAGGTGAAAACGAGCCCTGAGTAAAAATGCCTCAGTATCCCTCCTCATCCCCTGCCCCCACCCCCTCTGGGGGGTGGGGGTGGGGCTGGAACCTGGTGGAAAAGGAACAGTGTGCCAATAGGGTGACAGAGCCCTGATAAGGGACCGTGAGCCAAAGACACAGCGATGAGGCTTCGAAACCACCAACCGCCAGGGCCCGGTGAAGCAGCCCCTTCAGTGCTGGTGACATCCCCTCCCCCACCCCCCACCCCCAGCAGAAAGCCTGCTCCCAGAGAGAACACTCACGGGAAATTATCTCCCTGCTGTCCTTGGCACACTCATCTTCTGAACCATTTCATAAACTTCTTACCCAAGGGGGCTCGAATCCCTGAAAGCAATGTAGGATAAATGGTGTCTCTCTATTTCTCAAAGGTGGATAACATGGAAGTAACAGGGTGCACGAAAGACGTATTTGGGTGATCCAGCATACATTTCATGATTTCTCTCTGGGCCCACTGTTTAATTAAGACATTTGCTTTTCTTGTCATGACTCTTCTGCAACAATGCCCAGCTTAGGGAAATGACCTTGAGAGGCAGTTTGAGAAGGCAAGGGAGCTGGCTCCACCAGCCAGTATTTAAAAATTAAATAACAAAGAGAAATAAACAAGCAGCCCATAACCACCCTGCTACCAACTCAAAGGAATACGCATGCAATTCCTCTATGCCTTCTTCATTCAAGTGACATTTACTCTGTCCTTCCCATGTGCCCCAGGGTTATAAAGAGCAAAAAAGAGGGCTATAACTCTTAAAGACAGACTAATATATTCTCTACAACGGAGATAGGCACTGGGGGAGCAGAGAGTGAAGGGGTTATCAGGACAGGATGCATCAAGAAGGATTTCCAGCAGGTGTGGCCAACTGGCTGGCTTTTGAGGTATGAGCAGGAGTTCAACAGAGAAGCGGGGAGGTATAACAGTAAACAAAAAGGTACAAAATTACTGCTAATGATAGCTAGCTATTACAAAATGATTGCTAGCACTTACTAAGCCTGTACCAAAGGCCAGCCAGTATGCCCAGCATGTTCTAGATCTGCACAGCAGACATTGGCCACAGGTTAGCCAGGCTAGTGAGCACTAGAAATGAGGCTGGTCTGAATTGAGATGTGCCAAAAGAGTAAAACACACAGAGGATTTCCATAACATAGTATGAAGAAAAGAATGTAGCATATCTCAGTAGTAATTTTACATTTTTTAAAGATTTTTATTTATTTATTTGAGAGAGAGAGCATGAGCAGGGGAAAGGCAGACTCCCCACTGAGCAAGGAGCCTGATGCAGGACTCGATCCCAGGACCCCGGGATCATGACCTGAGCTGAAGGCAGATGTCCCCTCAGCAATAATTTTATATCAATCACATGTTGAAATGGTAGTATGTTGGACATAGTGGGTTAAATAAGATATATTATTAAAGTTAATTTCACCTGTTCTTGTTTTGACTAAGGGGCGCCTGGGTGGCTCAGTCGTTAAGCGTCTGCCTTTGGCTCAGGTCATGGTCCCAGGGTCCTGGGATCAAGTCCTGCATCGGGCTCCCTAAGCAGGGAGCCTGCTTTTCCCTCTGCTGCTCCCCCTGCTTGTGCTCTCTCTCTTTCTCTCATGCTCTCTCTGACAAATAAATGAATAAAATCTTTTTTAAAAAAAAAGGGTTTCTCTGCTTTAAAAACGATTTTTTAAAAAGATTTTATTAGAGAGAGAGAGAGCAGGGGGAGGGGCAGAGAGAGAGGGAGAGAAAGAATACAAGCAGATTCCCCACTCTGTGCAGAGCCCAACTCGGGGATCAATCTCACCACCCCGAGATCAGGACCTGAGCCAAAATCAAGAGTCGGATGCTTAATCGACTGGTTAAGGTGCCCCTGAAAATACTTTTGAAGCTGTTGATACAGTCTCTGAGGCCCCTCTGAGCTCAAACATCCTCTGACTTTGGAGTGTAATTTTATTGTTTGGTCTGGCTCTTCTATCATATCATTGGTCATCAGTTTGATTTATTTGATGTGAAATTCTCCACCAGGAACAAGGCCCTTCATTGCAGCATTGCTCCTCTGGGAAAATAGGATTTAGCTTACAATAAGTCACTCTCAAATATAGAGTCGTTCCCTTGACCAGAAGATGTTCAGCTGCATAGTGCTTTTGCCAAATGTATTTATGAGTACACTGGGAAGTGAAACAAAAAAAATTTTTTTTTTTTACTTAAAAAGAAGAATCAGACTTCTGCTTTACCCTGTGCATTTATATGTTCAAATCCCAGCCCCCACTTTTCAACAGTTCAGTGGCCTTAGGTGCATTGTTTAACTTCTGTCTGTTTGTTTTCTCATAGAAAACATAGAAATAATATCTACCTCCCAGGATTAGGAAGAATAAATGGTGATAAACCAAGGTGCTTGGTTTAGCTCCCTGAGTATAATAAACACTAAATAAATCTGACTTACTATCATTATTATTACTGCACTTCTATTTATTGACCTCTACTAGGTACATGACATGTAAAATGGGTAAATTTTATTACCAATCTCATAGTACTGTTTTATGGATTCAATGAAAGAAAACATATGAAGCCTTTCTAATACGGGGCATAGTAAGCATTTAGTATTATAGCCTTATAACTTGCATCTTGTAAACTATAACCTTTAAATTATAATGGCACGATGTTATAGTTATATACTTATGGTATTAAATGTAAAAATGAATCATATTATCAAGCTGAAATTCTTTTTTTTTTCTTTAAAGATTTTATTTATTTATTTGACAGAGAGAGATACAGTGAGAGAGGGAACACAAGCAGGGGGAGTGGGAGAGGGAGAAGCAGGCCTCCCGCGGAGCAGGGAGCCTGATGTGGGGCTCGATCCCAGGACCCTGGGATCATGACCTGAGCCGAAGGCAGACGCTAAACGACTGAGCCACCCAGGCGCCCCTCAAGTTGAAATTCTTAATGTTATTCTAAGTGGTCGCTACTCTATGGGAGTATTCGAGCATCCTGTTTGGCTTCTAGGCTCATAAAGGTGATATTTAGTATATCTAATCAATACTTAATATACAGTGGCACCTGGGTGGCTCAGCCGGTGAAGCGGCTGCCTTCGGCTCAGGTCATGATCCCAGGGTCTTGGGATTGAGCCCGGCAACAGGCTCCCTGCTCAGCGGGGAGCCTGCTTCTCCCTCTCCCTCTGCCTGCCTCTCTGCCTACTTGTTCTCTCTCTCTCTGTCAAATAAATAAATAAAATCTTAAAAAAAAAAATACTTAATATACAAAGAGTGCATACGGCTTTTCCATGCCACTCAAAGTCCTCACGCATAGCATCTCCTTAATTAAAACCTTCGTCATACCGAAGACCCGATCAATTCTGTACACTGTTTTACAGCTAGAGAAACTGCGGGGCTACATCATCTATGGACGTAATTTAAATCTGCAGCAAGCTCCTCACCCAGACGTAGGGAAAGAGTCCTCAAACCCTGACTCTGGTTTGTCACTCTGTATAAAGCAGCCTGCCATGGCTCCCGGTGCTTCAGGGCAGAAACTGGCATAATTCAGGAAGTGAGCTGGGGGCCACAACAGGCCGGTGGTCCCAGCAGACCCTGAGAAGCTACTGCACAGCTCCATGGCCTGTATGTCAACCTTGCCAAGGGTTATGTGGCACAAAGCGGCTTACATAACTATTTCCTGACTTTGGGTATTATTAGGTTTTTATTTACCAGCAGGGAAACAAAATTACTATATTTTTTCTTCACTGTACTTTGAAAGGACCAAACCAGAGCGAAGAATCCACTGGGTTGGAGACTCCCAAGAGAGAGGGACAATGGGGCAATGCTACCCCAGCTCTCACACCCCAGGGGCTGTGCGAGGAGACTGGGTCCAGGAGGCGGTGGGACTTGCTAAGGTCCAGGTGGGGGCTCCTGGACAGTGATTAGACATCACTGAGGCTGTTTGCCCCAAAGTCTTAAGAAACCATTACCCTAAGAGAGGTGTCACTTTGTGGGAAGCATGACAGATGGACCTTGATGAAACTGTAAAAGGTGGAACAAGGGGAAAGATTCTTCTCTTTTCTTTTCTGCTGCGCTGCTGCAAACATGGTCCAACAAATGAACTTGAGCTTCAGGGGCAACGCGGCAGTTTGGCGTGAAACCAAACCCTGAGACGTCTGTATCCAAAAGGAGAGCCTGCAAGTTTCTGAATGGGTGACAAGGCTTTTACTAACATTGCGACCTTCGATTTTGGGGTCTCCCCCAGTGCCACTGTTTCTGGAGTTGTACTTTGCATGGACTTCCTGGGTTTGCACCTTTCGTCCCTAAGGGATTTTCACAAGTCCTAACAGCGTCCCCCTGAGGCAGGTGAGAAGTGCTCACACTTTCCCAGCGTGAAGGCTCTGCTGGCAACCACAGGGGCAGTAGGAGGCAATGGGGAGACACCGCCCCTACTGCTGTCAAAGGAGATCACCAAGCGTCTGCCCGTTACCGACCGGACTGGAGGGGAGAGGTTAAAGGTCAGGAGGTCAGTCTTACCTCTCCTGGGGTGGGGGGCCCTCCCCACAGAACCATTCCTCCCACTGGACCAGCTCAGGGCAAATAAAGGAAGCCATAAAACACATGACTTCATAACCTAGCCAATCACACCCACTCTAACTCGCTTTTGGTGGACCTGGAAATAGATGAACCATTTTGGAGGCAATTTAGCAGTGGCTATCGAAATGTGAGCAGGTGTTTCCTTTGACTCAGCAATTCTAGAAATACACTCTACCAGCATACATACCAGAGCGTATAAGAATACCCCCTACAGAATTTATATTTACCGTGGCTTCTTTTCGTAAAAGCAAAAACTAGAAACAATCTAAATGCTTATCAATAAAAGGATAAACTTAAATAAATCATGGTGCACATAAATCTATGCAGTTGTTACAAGGATTGAAATTAATCTATACAGGAAGACATGGGAAGATAGTTGAGATTGTTCTAAAAACACATTCAAGACTAATAAATCATACTCTGCTACTCCCGCAGTTACACTTTTGCATGATAATAGAAGGCTAGCGTGCCTGAAACAAAAAGAAGTGAGTCTTGAGTGGAATTTGCGGATAGCCTGAGGCTACAAGAGAGGCCTTACTGGGGATAGATATTCCCACGGGAGACAGAAGCCACCCTGTGGAGGGAGCCCCTGCTCTGCTGACCCCTAAGTGAGGCTTCTTCGGTTTCTTGGGGGGTGAGGGGGCAAGGGGACCTCAGGACAATAGTATCAGATTATGAAAGAAGCCTAATCCTGGTTCATAACACTCTCTTCATTGCCTCCTGTGCCTGCTGGTATTTGGTTAGTTATTTTTAACAATGTAATAAGCACCCTCAAACCCACCATCCAAAATCAAAGCAAGCAAATGGACCGTAACCCTCATCTAATCAGATGACCCCATCCTAGCCCCATTCCTGCCCACCTGCACCCTGATTCACCATGGCTTCACTCCCCTGTGTAACTGTATTGACTCTGTATTTTTTAAAGTATATACTTTTATTTTAGTTTTTAATTATAAAAAAGGAGTATTATGCTGTTGGCTAATCTTTTGGAACTTACTCCTTCACTTAATATATGCTAAGCTTCATTCACATTGCTATATATGGTTCATACTTTGACTGCTGTATAATATTTCCAGTTTTTGCTGTTGTGAACAATACCGTTTGGGCACTCTTGTGCATTACTATTACTGTTATTGTGTTATGCAAGAATCACTCTTTGGTATATACCATGGAGTGGAACTGCTCTGTCATCGAGTTTGTAAATGTTCCACGTTAGGAAATAATGCCAAGCAGATTTTCAAAGTGGTTGTACCAATTTACACTCCCACTGCCCATGTGTTAGAGATCCTTTCTTGAGATCTGCATCCTCTCCAACACGATTTTGTGAGACTTTTTGATTTTTGCCAACTCCAAGGATGTAAAATGGTGTCAGAGTGGACTTGATTTGCATCTTGTTGACCACTGAGAATACTGGATATCTCTTTATATGTATATTGGCCACATGTATCTTTTCTGTGAAACACGCGCTTGTGTCTTTTGCATTGAAAGTCTTCTACTGGGGACACCTGGGTGGCTCAGTTGGTTAAGCATCTGCCTTCAGCTCAGGTCATGATCTCAGGGTCCTGGGATCGAGTCCCACATTGGGCTCCTTGCTAATAGGAGAGCCTGCTTCTCCCTCTTCCACTCCCCCTGCTTGTGCACTCTCTGACAAATAAATAAAATCTTTAAAAAAAAAGTTTTTCTATTGGATTGTTTGTGGTCTAAGTAAATCTTGTTGGTGCCTGAAATGGAAATTCCAGGGGAAACAGTTTTCTTTTTTTAAAGATCTATTTATTGCGGGGAGGGGGGCAGAGGGAGAGAATCTCCAGCAGATTCCCCGCTGAGTGCAGAGCCCAACACAGGGTTCCATCTCATTACCCTGATATTCTTACCTGAGCTGAAACCGAGAGTTGGGGAAACTCAACCAACTGAGCCACCCACTCACTCACCCCCCAGGGGAAATATTGTTAAACGCAACCTGTTTTCTCCTGCCAGAAGACAGGGCCAGGGGACACAGAGAATTGTAAGAAGTTGGTTTTGACAGAGTTCAGCAGAAGTCTGAGCATGCTAAGCAGCCAGGGACACAGAAGTTGAGTGGGGCTAGGAGGTTAGGCCAGCTATGTCAAATTCTTCCCCCTTCCTGCCCCGCTACCTAAAGTGGCCGCAAATCCCCGGTGCCCCGTGCCAGGTGCTTCCCTGCACTTTCCACAGCACCCTGCCAGGAGCCCTCAGCGCCTAAATGTTTGGTGAGAGCAGAACAGCAAGTTCAGATTTCTACCCAAGTCATTTGGCAACCAAAGCCATAGCTTCAGCGCTGCACTCCAGCCATTAGGAAACGAATTTCCAGAGGTTTCTGAGTAGTGCGGGAAGAACAGCATACGCAGACACAAATTTTCTGATTCGTACACAGGAAACTGCAGGTCCAGTTCTTTTAAGAAAAGAAATTGAAATTCAAGAGATAAGAAAATAGGAAGCACGGAGCCCATCCCAGCTCTGTTCTGGACCCCAGTTTTAAGCATCCCCAATCACCCAGTGGGCACATCCCGCCGTTGCAGCTCCTCCATGCTTCCAGGAGCCCCACAGAGCCCCCACACAGAGGCCCTCATTTGGATCTGAAGGGGTCACTTCCTGTCCTTCCCCCAGATCTCCCGTCCCAGTCGTGTTGACCAGCTGTCATCTTTCTTTAGTTATCAACCCTTTTCCTCCTAATGACCGCATAGGTCTGTCTCCCCATCGTAGTCCTACAGACTCCCATTCTCATTCCTCCCTGTCTTGCCAGCACCTGACAACAGCCTGTCTTCTCTGGCCATAGGCGAGGTGAGGTCAGGGTAACCTGCCCTTGACTTAGTTCTTGTGCACTGTGTCAAAGGAACTCATATGTTCTCACAAAAAAAAAAAAAAAAAAAAAAAGCAGTTACCAAGTGAGGTGATGGTGAGAGTCCTTTCACAATAGTGTACTTACAACAAATCATCACGTTGTACACTTTCTTTCTTTCTTCTTTCATTCATATATTTATTGTTAAAGATTTTATTTTTAAGTAATCTCTGCACCCAACATGGGGCTGGAACCCACAACCCGGATATCAAGAGTTGCATGCTTCACGGACTGAGCCAGCCAGGCGCCCCACATTGTACACTTTAAATATATTACAATTTCATTTGTTATACCTCAATAAAGCTGAAAAAAATTTAAAAACTAAACAATGACAGCCTGGGAGGGGACATGAGCCACTAAGAGGCAAAGGGAAGGTGATGCTCAAATTGATGATGAAGGCTTCAGTTTTCTTAACTTTAAGTAGAAATCATAAAAGAAAATGCTTTGAAGAGTGCCTGGGTGGCTCAGTCGGTTAAGCGTCTGCCTTCGGCTCAGGTCATGATCCCGGGGTCCTGGGATAGAGCCCCTGAGCCCCATGTCGGGCTCCCTGCAGGGAGCCTGCTTCTCCCTCTCCCTCTGCTGCTCCCCCTGCTTGTGCTCTCTCACTCACTCTCTCGCTCTCAAATAAATAAATAAAATCTTAAACAAAATAAAAAAGGAAATGCTCTGAGTAGTGGTGCGTATGTGTGTGTTGTGTGTGTGTGTGTGCGCACACGCTCACGTGCTTTTTTTTAATTGTGGTAAAATATATATAACATATAATTTACCATTTAATCATTTGTAAGTGCACAGTTCAGTGGCATTAAGTACATTCACACTGTTGTGCAACCATCACCGTCATCCATCTCCAGAACTTTTTCATCATCCCAAACTGAAATTCTGTCCCCATTAAACACTAACACCCCATTCTCACCTCCCTCAGCCCAGGCAGCCACCACCATCCCACTTTCCATCTCTATGAATCTGACTAATCTGTGTGCCTCATGTAAGTGGAATCAGACAATATCTGTCGTTTTGTGTCTGGCTCCTTTCACTCCAGATTCATGTATGTTGTAGCATGCATCAGAATTTCATTCGTTTTTAAGGCTGAATGATATTTCATTGTACCTATCTACCACATCTTGTTTATTCATTCATCTGTTGATGGGCATCTGAGTTGTTTCCACTTCTGGCTATTGTGAACAATACTGCTATGAACATGGTGTACAAGTATCTGTTTGATGAGTAGTGGTTTTTTTTAAGATTTTATTTATTTATTAGAGCGAGAGAGCACAAGCAGGGGGAGCGGCAGGCAGAAGGAAAGGGAGAAGCAGGCTCCCCGCTGAGCAGAGATCCCGACGTGGGACTTGATCCCAGGACTCTGGGATCTTGACCTGAGCCGAAGGCAGACACTCAACCAACTGAGCCATCCAGATGCCCCATGATGAATAGTGTTTTTAAACACTTAAAATTATGTTTTCCTCCAATGCACAAACTACTTAGTACCTATCTGAAAAGACAGTAAGAACTGACCAACAGGTTAGTTGCCCCATCGCAAAGAGATCAGTTTTAAGATAGGAGCCAAGACCTGTGCACTTTCTGGGTTCTGCAGAGTTCCCGAGGTGCTTGTCATTAGGGGATACATCCAATCCATATGTGCTGCTGGGGACACAGGCAACACATCACGTGGGTGCCTGCCGAGGCTAGACCTCACAAAGAGCCAGTGAGGCCCAGATTATCAGTTCTTGCCATGGTCCAGCCTTATCAAAGGCTTATTTAGCTCTTATTTTGATTGGCCAAGTACTTTACAATCCATTTACTAATAGATCTTTTTCATCATCAACAGCCATCACCCAACAGGTAGAAATGGCTATTTAGGGAGGGAGCCAATTTCATATGGGGTTGATATGCAAATAGGGGTGCAATCACAGAGACCAAACCTGCTTAGCCCTTGGGAAATAATGTTCAATTTAGCCAAGCATAAATATTATAGTTGCGGTTCCATTAGTGAAGCTATGGTTCTGAGGCTGGCATGCTGTCCACTGTACCTGATCATGGTACCAAGAACCCACCAACCAAAAGGATGGCATTAAGAGTCATGACCCTGCACTGACTCCCCTCTGTGCCCTCCCCAAAACTCCTTAGAGGTTAGAGCAAGGAGGTAAGAGGGCAGTGGAGTGAGGAGCGCAACCGGAACAGCTGATCCGCACCTGCTGAGCAACCTGCCCCAGTGACCTCATATACTGTCCGCTCACGCAATAATGCCAAATACGGGGCTGTCACATCGCCCTCCAAACTGCATTTTTCCCAGCCTTTTACTGCTCCTTGGCATATGCAATTTTTTAAATCCATTTTCTAAAATGAGCATCTGTTATATTTAAAATATATTTAAAATGAAACAAATGTAATACATTTTATTTGAATCATTTTTAACATACAAAAATGATTTACACTGGTGGTCATATTAATTTTTATGCCACATATATTACATTATGCATTTTATATGTATAAGATATTTCACAAATTTAAGAATTACTGTGCATATGTTAGCTATAGTTATATTGCTATTTTTCCTTTTTTTTTTTTTTTGGCTACAATATTCCCATTCCACATTTCCATATCATACATGGAACTAGTGAATTTTCTTATGAATTCTATGTATATATTTCTGGCCTAAGGATTGGGCACCAGAAGGTAGCAAAGCAGGTGTCAGAAAGTTCACTTACATAAAAATTATGACACATTCTTCTTTCATTATCTGAAATGGAAACTGAAAAGACCATAAAAGAGAACAGGGAACAGTAATACAGAATATCTGCACTTTGCAGATTATGAGTAGTCAAATCTTAATGACCTTACTCAATACACTCATTTGTTCATTAAGCATCTATTCAATGCCTTTTATGTGTGAGGCAAGCTACCAAGATAAGTAAGAATCCTGCCCGAAGGAACCTCACCATCAAGTGATTCTACATACCAGCAGTTGGCAAACTCTGGCCCATGGGCCAAATCCACCTCACATCTTATTTTTGTAAATAAAGTTTTATTGGAACACAACCATGCCCATTAGTTTATGTATTATCTGATAGTATTCATGCTACAATGGCAAGGTAGAGTAGCTTCAACAAAGACCATATGGCCCATAGATATAAAATAATTACTATTTAGCCCTTTATGGGCCAGAAAAAGCTGGCCAACCCTTGCTCTCAAGGAAAGAACTAGCTATCCTTAAATTTTATAAAGTTCTGAGAAGACTTGGCCTCACTCCCAAATGCTCTGAAAACTCAGAGAAAATGCTCTTGCTACTCAAAGTGCCATCCACAGACCCACAGCATCAGCATCATCTAAGTACTTAGAAATGCAGAATCTCAGGTCCCATCCCAGAACTACTGAATCAGAATCGCAATTGAACAAAATTTTCGGGTGATTCACAGAGTTTGAGAAGCACTGTTTGTGTTAGCCAGGGTTCTCCAGAGAAACAGAACCAATAGGTTGTGTGTGTATAAACATATAAAGAGATTTATTTCAAGAAATTAGATAGATCATGTGATAGTGGAGGGTGGCAATTCTGAAATCCACAGAGCAGGCAGGCAGGCTGGAAATTCCAGCAAGAGTTGATGTTGCAGTCTTGAGTGGAAGGCAGTCTGGAAACAAGATTCTTTCTTTTTCTGGGGACCTCAATCTTTTCTCTTTAGGCCTTCAACTGATTAGATGACGCCCACCCACATTATGGCGGGAAATCCGCTTTACTCAAAGTCTACTGATTCAGCCATTAGTCACATCTAAAGAGTATCTTCACAGCAACATCTGGACTGGTGTTTGACCAAACAACTAGGCACCATAGTTTAGCTGAGTTGATACATAAAATTAACCATCACACTTTTCTAGGTAGAAAACAGAGGATTTGAACCCTCACACTGTTATGGGTGGAAAACCTAGAAGTTAGGGAGGAATAGGGGTGGACCTGTGACCCATATGTGAAGTTGATGAAAGTCACCAAACTTCCCCTCTTAGAATCTACTTCAGGCATGCATGTCTCCTCCTAGGCCCCCATACCAGGTATCTCATGTGTTAGAAAGAGATTAACACTGGATCCACAGAGCAGGCTCTTCAAGAAGTAACTAGAGGGGCACCTGGGTGGCTCAGATGGTTAAGCGTCTGCCTTCAGCTCAGGTCATGATCCCAGGGTCCTGGGATCGAGCCCCACATCGGGCTCCCTGCTCAGCAGGGAGTCTGCTTCTCCCTCTTCCTCTGCCTCTCCCCACTGCTCCTGCTCTCTCTCTCTCTGTCTCAAATGAATAAATAAAAAAAATTATAAAAAAAAAAAGAAGTAACTAGAGTTAAATGAGATCATATGGGTGGGACCCTGATTTGATAGGACTAGTGTCCTTACAAGAAGAGGAAGAGATACCAGGGATGTGCGCAGAGAAAAGGCCTTGTGAGGACATAGATAGAAGACAGCCATCTACAAGCTGAGGAGCATGTTCTTACCTAAAACTAAATCCTGCCCTTGATCTTGGACTTCCAGTCTTCAGAAACTGAGAGAAAACAAATTTCTGTGATTTAAGCTACCCAGTCTATGATATCTTGTTATGGGAACCCTAATCGACAAATACTTAAAGCATGGTCCATGGACCAGGAGCATCAGGACACCCGAGGGCTTGTTAGAAATACAGAATCTCAGGGGCGCCTGGGTGGCTCAGTTGGTTAAGCAACTGCCTTCGGCTCAGGTCATGATCCTGGAGTCCCGGGATCGAGTCCCGCATCAGGCTCCCTGCTCAGCGGGGAGTCTGCTTCTCCCTCTGACCCTCTTCCCTCTCATGCTCTCTCTCATCCTCTCTCTCAAATAAATAAATAAAATCTTTAAAAAAAAAAAAAAGAAAGAAATACAGAATCTCAGACTCCATTCCCTACCATTGGAACCAAAATCTGCATTTTCACAAGATCCCCACATGCTCTGAGGAGCTGCCTTCTGGAGCTCAGGCCAGCTTTCAAGATTTGTCAGGGATTGCTAAGAAAGATGGGAGAAGGGTCCTGAGATCGAGTCCTGCATCAGGCTCCCTGCTCAGCGGGGAGCCTGCTTCTCCCTCTGCCTGCAGCTCTCCCTGCTTGTGCACTCTCTCTCTCTGACAAATAAATAAAATAAAATCTTTAAAAAAAAGAAAATATATAGCTCACATCCTTGAGAGAGACACTGTCCTTTTTCCCCCCCAAGATTTTATTTATTTATTTGAAAGAGAAAGAACAAGCTGGGGGGAGGGACAGAGGAAGAGGGAGAAGCAGAGAAAAGATTGAGGTCCCCAGAAGCTACTCCACTGATGAGCATGGAGCCCAACCCTGGGATCATGGCCTGAGCTGAAGGCAGACGCTTAACCGACTGAGCCACCCAGGTGCCCCAAGAGACATTATCCTTGAAGGCCACTCAGTAGGGATGAGACTAGGGCTTCCTCACTCCCAATCTAAAGCACTTTGCTACTGTTTAATTCAGCATAAAAATTCTAGCAAATAGTTACAATTCCAACAGCCCCAGGGGCGGAGTTTTGTGTGTGTGTGTTTTTGTTTTCATTTTCGTTTTTTTGTTTCTAAATGCAGAGAAGCAAGTTCTGAGTTGGTCTTGGGAAAGGAGAGAAATCAGTCTGAATCCCACAGATTGGAGGGTGAATGCACACTCTAATATCAACCACATGTTCTTTGCACGTCTGATAGGGATCCTGTACTTCTCACTGCAAGTTTTCTACTAAAAGTTACCATATGCCATAGGAATGTTTCACCACCACGAATTGGCCATATAAGCGGAGAGCTTTAAATTACTGCACAGTCAGAGCGAGTTAATCTATGCCTTGATTATCTGTGTGTCTGGCTATCTAAAGACGTCCCTGGCATGGAGTTGTAACTCATGACTGACTTGCTAATTTGAAATATAGCTGTGTGCCTCCCTTTCTATCCCCCTCCTTGCACACACACACACATTCACACACTTCGATGCACATTACAGTGGAATTTGCAAATGGATTGAATGTATTCTCAACTCTGTCCTCCATTAATCCCTATAGATAGATATATTGCTGCCTGGGAGCTGGGGAATTACCACGCAGCTGAAAGTCACAGAGGGGTAGCTTGTAGAAGGGAAAAAGGGGGTGGAGAAGATGGTGGAGAAGGGCATATGAGAAGTAGGTGAAAATTAAGTAGCTGTTGCTTCGGCTGAACACTAGTGCTGCCTGGGAGCCGGACTGAAAGAAGGTTCTAGAACGGGCTGCTCACTCCCTCTTCCACTCCCGCTGCTTGTGTTCCTGCTCTCGCTATCTCTGTTTCTGTCAAATAAATAAATAAAATCTTAAAAAAAAAAAAAAAGAACGGGCTGCTCTACAGTCAAGTCTCAGCTTGGCCTCCCCGTGAGTGAGAGAACCCTTAATCTCTCGGTCTCAGTTTACTCATCTGAGAACATGGGAATGATAAGACTTTTCTTGCAGAATTCTCTGGAGAATTAAATGAGAAGATACAGAAAATGCACATGGTAAGTTTTCGGTCAATGTTGATCTTCTTTCTTTCCTTCCATCCTTCCTTCTACTGAAACTGAGATGTTTTCCACACACGATGCTGGCAGGATGAGGTTCTTTCCGCCTGCCCAGTAGAAGGAGAGATTATGGACAGACACAATGAGACGTCCTCAGAGACATTGATTTCTTTGTTTTGATTGTTCTATTGAGCTACTCAGCATTTTTCACAGTTATCAGAAAGCATAATTACCACAAGTGGTAAACAATGGAGATCAGTTAATAAAAAATAAAAGTGAAACAACAATAATATAATCAATTTCAGTTGCTTGTATACTGAAAATGTAGGTGATCTTTGTAGCTCAATGTTTCATATACTTTGAATGGACATCTCATGGTCTGGATATTTCTGTTGACATAAATTTAGAAGGTAGCACTTGCAGACACCTTCAGAATCAGTAGGAGATTTTTTTTTTTTATCCCAACAGAATATTTTTAGAATGGCCTTGGCAAATAGGGCCTCTCCAAATAGAGCGTGTTAAAATTTGCTCTATTATTTCAGGTGTCAAAGGCACTTAGATGAGAAATAGAGTCCTTCCCTGCATGAAGGAATCGTGCTGGCTCTTGGTCAGCTTTGTGGCTCTGAGTAGAGGAGTAGTCTAACTGGACTAAGCTGGAGGAGAAGGTGAGCCTGTCAGCCCATCCCTGGACTTCAGGACTTGGAAATCCAGACCCTCTCTCACTAAGGAGCTAGAGTCAGCAAAGAACCCAACTGAAATATACACGTGGCTCTTTCCATCTACGTCTGCCAACTTGTTCCCTAAATCACCAGAAAATAAAAATAATCCTATTTATTGGACCCTTTAAGTACATGCTATAAATATATTTTAACTCATTCAACCCTCAACCCATCCTATGAGGTAGGAAATACTGTGTTTGTTACACAGGTTAAAAATTGAGACTCAGAGAAGTTAATTAACTTGCCCAAGCTCAGCCTGCAGCAAATGGTGGCCTGGGAATCGAATTCAAGTTTAACAAGATGCTGCTGCAGCTTCTTGTCAGAGGCACTTCCTCGGCTCCTGAGAGTTTTAGTTTATACCTGTTTTACAAATTTATTATATTTCCCTGGTCTCTCCTTTTCCTTCAGATAAGAAGACATCCAGGATGCTTTTCAAAATATTATCAACACTTTCACCTAAATCAGAAGTGACTACCCTTTTTAAGCTAAGGAACTTTAGGGTGCCTGGGTGGCTCAGTGGGTTAAGCATCTGATTCTTGATTTCCACTCAGGTCATAATCTCAGAGTCCTGGGATCAAGCCCCATATTGAGCTCTATCCTCAGCATGGAGTCTGCTTTTCCCTCTCTCTCTTTCTCTCTCTGTCTCTCTCAAATAAATAAATAAAATCTAAAAAAAGAAAAAAAAAAAGCTAAGGAGCTTTATTGATCTTATTCCATTTTGTAAACATTCTTGCATTTTTTTAATACCCACATTTTACCTTCTCTCTTTCACTTCCCCAATCTCACAAAGCTGCTGCCATAGCCACCATCTGCTACAAATTCATTCATTTGTTCCAATGTCCCCTGAGGGTCCACTCTGAGTCAGGCACTGTGTTCTTCCCTGGGAAGACAAATATTAATCAGTTCTCACTCTCAAGGTGCTCCCAATCTGATGGGGGCAGCAGTCATGCAACCAGAGCTTTATACACTCATGGCCACTACTATACACTTAAGTACACTCTTACACAGTTATGGTCAAAGCTGGAGGAACACGGAGGATTCAGAAATGACATCAGCTTGGAAGCATTGGTGAGTGGTTAACATTTCAGTTGGTTCATAATGGTCGAAAAGGTGATGGCCAGGTATCAAGGTAGGGGGCAAACATTTCAGTAGAAGTCATGATGAGAAGGCATGATAGGGTCTGGAGTATTTCAGGGATTACCTGTGTGACTCTGGGATGTGGGGAGTAGAGGTGCATAGGTGATGGGAGGGGTGTTGTCCAGGCCAGGTATGGCAGGCCTTGTGTCCCTTGCTCAGCTCTACACTGTGGGCAAGGAGGTGCCACAGAGGCTTTACAAGGGGAGTACCACAATGCAATTCTTCTTCCTCTTCTTTTCTTTTTTTTAAGATTTTATTTATTTATTTGACAGAGAGAGACACAGCAAGAGAGGGAACACAAGCAGGGGGAGTAGGAGAGGGAGAAGCAGGCTTCCTGCCGAGCAGAGAGCCCGATGCGGGGCTCGATCCCAGGATCCTGGAACCATGACCTGAGCCGAAGGCAGATGCTTAACGACTGAGCCACCAGGTGCCCCTTCTTCTTTTTCTTTTTTTTTAAGTAGGCTCCATGCCCAGCATGGAGCCCAGTATGGGGCTTGAATTCATGACCCGGAGATCAAGACCTGAGTTGAGATCAAGAGTTGGACACTTAACCAACTTAGCCACTTAGGTGCCCCAAAACTCTTCTTTTAGGAAGATCCCCAGGTAGCCCTAAGAGCTATTTCCAAGAAGAGAGGGAGTGATGAGAAAGAAACTGAAGACATGGCCATGCAGTCATCCAGATGCAAGATGGGCTTGCTTAGAGGGGATGGAGGTAGAGGTCACGTTTGAAAACATTTCTGAGTTAGCAGTGGCAGGATGGACAGTAACCTGAATGTGAAGGATTCAGGACCTGAGTTCAGGCCAACTCTGACATGTCTTACTTGGGAGTCTGGTGGATGATGACAATATTGAATGAAATAAGGCATCTATACGAAGACCAGGTTTGGAGGGTTTAGGGAGTGCAGTAAGGAGTGTGAAATAGAAAAGAAAAAAAAATTAAGTACTGATGCCTGGGTTCTACTCACCAAGATTCTCGTGTAATTTGTCTGGAGGATAGCCTGGACATTGGGATATTTTATTTAATCTTCCTAGGTGATTCTAATGAGAAGTTAAGTTGAGAAACACTGGTATGAAGACTGGAAAAGAGAAGACTGAATTCTCAAAAACACCACAACTTAAAAGGTAAGAAGAATAGCCCACCTGTCTACCTGCAGGGTATGGATCAAATTAACTATGGGATTCAAAACTCAGCCCCAGGTTCCAGGTAAGGTGGAGTAAGCATACTCCACCCTGTCCCTCCCACTGAATACAGCTGTAAACCTAGGGAGAATGCATGGCCAGTAATTTGAGGACTCTGTAAGGTAAATAGTAGCAGATGGATTGGAAAGGAAGACCAGAGGTCAAAGTACCTCTGAATCCATGCTGAGTTTACCTTATTGTTAGCTTTGGTGTTGCCCAGTCTAGACTTAAGGTATCCTGAAACTGGAAGTGGGCTCCAAAGAAACCCTCTGGTTCTTGCTTAAGAACAGGAGAGTGGTCTTCTAATGCTCCAAGAGAATGGGAGAAAGTCCCTGCTTTTTTGTTTTGTTTTGTTTTTCATTCTGGCTGGAGGAGTAAAAAGGGAACCCCAGGAACCAGAAAGTACTGGGGATGTTGTAGAGAGGAAAGAGTTCGGGAAAGTGACCTGATAAAGTTGTTTCTAAATCCCTGGGGTCACCCCTAAGTGGCACATGTACGAATCTGACCCTAAACAGTGTATCAAAAGCTTCTAGATGGAACTATAAACGGATAGACCACCACTCACATCCCACACTGGCCACCGGGTGGCACACATGCGAGACAGATCTGAATAGCACTGCAAAGACTTTAAAAGTCGAACTCACTGTGGAAACCATAATCCACAGAAGGCCAATTGGAACTTACAGGCTGACCCCAACCAGGTCAGTTGCTTACTAAAGTAAAAAATCAACATTTTTCACTGTATGTAAATAAGACCCAGAGACTCATAATATTCAAAATGCCCAGAATCCAGTACAGAACTACTTGACATATGAAGAACCAGAAAAATCTCAACTTGCATGCTGAGATGACGCTGATGTTGGAATTTCCTGCAAAAGACTTTAAAGCAACTATTATAAAAATGATCTAACAAGTAAGGACAAACTTCCTTTCAATGAATGGAAGATAGACAGTCCTAGAAAAGAACAGGAAACTATAAAGAAAATCAAATAGAAGTTTTAGAACTAAAAAATAAAATAACTAAAAAGAAATTTTTTTAAGATTTTATTTTTAAATAATCTCTACACCTAACATGGGGCTTGAACTTACAACTCTGAGTTAAAGAGTCTCTGCCCTACTGATTGAGCCAGCCAGGTGCCCCCAATAACTAAAATTTTAAAACTCACTGATGGGCTCAATGGCAGAATGGAGATGATGGAAGAAAGAGTCAGTGAATGTGAAGACAGATCAATAGAAATTCTCCAGTCTAAACCAGAGAAAGAATAAAGATTTGGGGCAAAAATGAACAAGACTTGGGGTGCCTGGGTGACTCAGTAGGTTAGGCGGCCAACTTTTAATTTTGGCTTGGGTCATGATCTCAGTGTCCTGGGATCAAGCCCTGCGTCGTCGTCGGGCTCCCTGCTCAGCGGGGAGTCTGCTCCAGGATTTTCTCTCTCTCTCTCCCTCTGCCCCTCCCACCACTCGCACGTTCTCTCTATATAAAAAAGAAATGGATAAATCTTTAAAAAAAAAAAATGAGCAAGCCTCAGGAACCTGTGTGACAACACCAAGAGGACTAACATTTGTGTCTTTAGAATCCTAAAAGTAGAAAGAGTATAATGCAGAAAACAAATTTTTTTAAAGAAATAATGACTAAAAACTCCCCCGAATTTGACAAAACACATAAAAGCTGCAGACTGGAGAAGGTCAGCAAATCATAAACAGGATAACCACCCCCCCCCCAAAAAAAAACTCATGCCCTGAAACATAATCAAACTACTAAAAACTAAAGACAAAACTGAAATCTCTACTGGCAACTGGAGAAAAACAACATATCACTCATAAGGAGCAATGACCCCAATAATTGCAGGCATATTTTCAGAAACGGAAGCCAGAAGGAAGCAGAAGAGCATTTTAACAATACTGAAAGGAAACAACTGTCAACCCACAATTCTATATCCAGCAAAAATATACTTCAGGAATACAGGTGCAATAAAGGTCTTAGAACAAAGAAAGTAGAATTTGTTACCTATAGACCTGCTCTAAAAGTACACTCTTCAAACAGAAGGGCAGTGATACCAGGTAGAAACTTGGAACATCAGGAATGAAGGAAGAGTAATAGATATGGTGAATGTATGAGTAAATATAAGAGACTTTCCTCTCTCAAGTTTTTAGAACTCTAATGGTTGAAAACCAAAGGTATAACACTGATCAATGTATATAGGTGTAATGCAGAAAACAGCTATAAAATGAAGTCAGGAGTGTGTACAATATGGTGGTAGTTTCTACATTCCACTTGAAGTAGTAAAATACCATGAAAAAGTAAGGTATTTTGTAATTCCTAGAGCAACCACAAAAAATATTATAAAAAGAGATATAGTAAAACATACACATACACACACACACACACTAAATAAATAAACTAGAATACTAAAAAGATTCAAATAACCCAAAAGAAAACACGAGATGGGAAACAGAAGAACAAAAAACAGGGGAAAAAACCCAGAAAATAAATGATAGGCTTAAATCCAAACATAAATAACAACATTAAAAGCAAATAGTCTAAACAAATCAACCGAAAGAGATTGGAAGGATGGATTTTTTTTTAATGATCTAATTATGTGCTGTTTTATAAGAAAGTCACTTAAAATAGCATAGGAAGATTGAACGTAAAAAGATATAGCACCTAACCCAGATATATGAAAGCTTAAATCCCCACAAAAACCTGTACGTGAATGGTTCTAGCAGTGTTATTTACGGTCACTCCAAACTGTAAACAACCCCAAGGTCCTTCAACGAGTGAATGGTTTAAAATCTATGGTACATCCATACTTTGGACTACTACTCAACAAATAAAAGCAATGAACTACTGGTATATATACAACTTGGATAGGTCTCAAGGGAATTATGCTGAATGAATAAAGCCCACCTCTAAAGGTTACACACTGCATGATTCTATTTATATAGCACTCAAGAAATGACAAAATTATAGAGGTGGAGACAGACTAGTCAGAGCCAGGGATTAGGGAGTGGGATGGGAAGGAGGCAGCTGTAGCACAAAGGGCCTTTGTGATGGAGCAGTTTTGTGTCTTGACTGTGGTCACATGCATCTACATATGATCAAATTCCACAGAACTAAATACACACACACACATACACACACACAATTGCATATAAACTAATGGAATCTGAAAAAGTTCAATGGATGATATTGACGTCAATTTTCCAGTTGTGTTATGTAAGATTGCAAGATGTTACCATTGGGTGGAACTAGGTTAAGCTTATTAGATCACTAGGCTGCTGTAACAAAGTACCGCAGACTGGGTGGCTTAAATAATGGAAATTTATTGCCTCCTAGCTCTGAAGACTAGAATCCAAAATCAAGTTGTCAACAAGGTTGGTTTCTTCGGAGGGCTGTGAGGGAGAAATCTGTTCCAGGCCTCTCTCTGTAGCTTATAGTTAGCTGTCTTCTGTCTGTGTCTTCACATCATCTTCCCTGTATGTGTGTCGTTGTGTTCACATTTCCGCCTTTTACAAGGACACCAGTCATACGGGGTTAAGGACCACTCTAAGGACCTCACTTTAACTTAATTACCTCTACAAAGACCCTGCCTCCAAATCCTCACATTCTGAGGTCCTGGGGGGGCTAGGGCTTCAATATATGAATTTTGTAGGGAACACAGCCCAACCCATTATAGGTATACAGATCTTTCTGTACTATTCCTTACAACTGTATCTGAATCTACAATTATTTCAAAATAAAAAGGTTTTAAAGAGTGAAAAAAGAGAGGAAAGAGGAAAAAGATGAAAAGAATTAAAGCCTGTGAAACATATTCTGAACATAATGGAATTAGACTGTAAATCAGTTAACAGGAAAATGTCCAAATAATTTGAAATTAAGCAGCTTACTTCTACGTAATCCTTTGGTCAAAGAAGAAGTCTCATGGAAAGTCAAAAAGATATTGCACTGCATGATAAGAAAAAATACACCATGTCAAAATTTGTGGGATGCAAACAAAGCAGTACTTAGAAATGTATATAGCATTAAATGCTTATATTAAATAAACTATGTTACATCTAAGCTGTGGAATATCATCAGATGTTAAAATACTGAAGATATAGAAAGAACTCTAGTATGTATTATTAGATGTAAAACAGTAAAAATGATATAGAGAGTGCTACCTTTCATGGAAAGAGAGAGAAAAGCAGAGTAACTCACATCTGCTTGTTTCTGCATAAAGAAACACAGTAGGATATGCAATGAACAAATTAAAGTAGCATTCTGCATGGGTGGAGGAAAACAGAGCAGATAGGGCAGAGGTAGGAGTAAGATTTTTCAATGTATACTTTGTTTATTGCTTTTCACTTAAAAAAAAATGGAGGTAAACTTCACATAATATATAATCAACCATTTTAAAGGTACAACTCAGTGACATTTAGTACATTCACAATATCATCCAACAGCATCTTTATCAAGTTCCAAAACATTTCATCACCATCAAAAGAAAACCCAGGACCCATTAAGCAGCGATTCCCCATTCCCTCTTGTCCCTAGACCCTGGTAACCACCAACCTGCTCCCATCTCCGTGGATTTACCTATGCTGGATATTTCATATAAATGGAATTATACAGTATTTGTTTGTTTTTCTTTTTTTTTTAAAGGTTTTTTTTTTGAGAGAGAGAATGCGATAGAGAGCATGAGAGGGGGGAGGGTCAGAGAGAGAGGCAGACTCCCTGCTGAGCAGGGAGCCCGACGTGGGACTCGATCCCGGGACTCCAGGATCATGACCTGAGCCGAAGGCAGTCGCTTAACCAACTGAGCCACCCAGGCGCCCTGTTTGTTTTTCTTAATGTGTCTAGCTTCTTTCATTTAGCATCATGTTTTCAAGGTTCATCCACATTATAGCATGTATCAGTCCTTCATTCCTTTCTATGACAGAATAGTATTCCATTGTATGTATATCCCACATTTTGTTCATCCATTTCTCTGTTGATGGATCTTTTGGAGATTGTGAATAATGCTGCTATGAACATTCTTGTACAAGTTTCTGTTTGAGTCCCTGCTCCCAATTTGTTGGGGTATATACCTAGGAGAGGAATTGCTAGATCGTCTGGCAATTCTGTGTTTAACTTTTTGAGGAACCACCTTTTCCACAGTGGCTATACCTTTCTACATCCTCATAGCAATGCACCAGGGTTCCAATTTCTCCACAGATTTGTTATTTTCTGTATATTTTTTTTATCATAGCCATCCTAGTGCATATAAAGTGGTATCTCTTGGTTTTGATTTGCATTTTCCTAATAACTAATAATGGTGAGCATTTTCTCATGAGCCTATGGGTCATCTGGATATCTTCTTCATTATTCTTTTCTTTTTGTGAACCCTGTGGAATATACTACCCATTAGAAACAAAAAGTAAATCAATTTTAAAAGGTAAAAGGCGGAAGAGAAGGAGAAACTAGACCACTGTGGTAGACAGAATAATAGTCCCCAAAGATGCCCACATTCTAACTCCTGAAACCTGTAAATATGTCACCTAATCTGGCAAAAAGGACTTTGCAGATGTGATAAGATTAAGGATCTTACAATGGGGAGATTATCCTGGATTCCTGGGGTGGGATGATGTCATCACAAGGTCAGAGTCAGAAAAGGAGATATGATGACGCAAGCAGAAGTCAGAGAGAGACAGAGACAGAGGGACTTGAAGATGGGGGGGTCACAAGCCAGGGAATGCAGGCAGCTTCTAGAAATGGAAAAGGCAAGGAAACAGATTCTGTTTGAGTCCCCTGGAGCCTCCAGAAGGACTGCAGCCTGCCGACACATGAGTTTTTAGATTTTTCTTTTTTTTTTTTAATTTTATTTATTTATTTGACAGAGAGAGACACAGCGAGAGAGGGAACACAAGCAAGGGGAGTGGGAGAGGGACAAGCAGGCTTCCCGCGGAGCAGGGAGCCCGATGCGGGACTTGATCCCAGGATCCTGGGATCATGACCCGAGCCGAAGGCAGACGCTTAACGACTGAGCCACCCAGGCGCCCCGAGTTTTTAGATTTCTAAGTTGCAGAATTATAAGGTAATATATTTGTGGGGGGGGGTTGTTTTTTTTTAAGATTTTATTTATTTATTTGACAAAGAGAGAGACAGTGAGAGAGGGAACACAAGCAGGGGGAGTGGGAGAGGGAGAAGCAAGCTCTCCACTGAGCAGGGAGCCCAATGCAGGGCTTGATCCCAGGACCCTGGGACCATGACCTGAGCCGAAGGCAGACGCTTGACAACTGAGCCACCCAGGCGCCCCTATTTGTGTTGTTTTAAGCCACTGAGTTTGTGGCAATTTGTCACAGTAGCCATAGGAAGCGAATACTACCACAAATGTCCTGCTCCCTCCAGGACCAAGCATCACCTGAGCCTCCTCGTCAGTGCTTCACTGAATCTCAGGAAACACAGCTGAGTCTCACATGTCTTCTGAGTCCCTGAGGGAAAAAACAAACCACAGAGGGCAAAGTCGCATTGTTCTATGAGATGTGGAAGATGTCGATCACAAAGCAACCCAAGATCTGTCTCCTACACATCTCCACAGGGAACACTGAGCTCTAAGTCTCGTTGGATAAATGTGCGTGACAGAAAGGACTCGAAAGTCTTGTAAACACTATCAGAGATCATTACCCTTCACAGAGACGAGCAAGATCCACAGAAACCAAAGCTGGTGGATTTCTTTTTTACGCCCACTGGCAGGGTTATTGTCCTCAGGTGGCAGCTGCAAGGGCAAGAGGTTTAAAAAGCTGGGTGGCTCAGATGGTTAAGCGTCTGCCTTCGGCTCAGGTCATGATCTCAGGGTCCTGGGATCGAGTCCCGCATCGGGCTCCCTGCTCCTTGGGAGCCTGTTTCTCCCTCTGTTTCTCTCTCTCTCTCTCTCTCTCTGTCTCTCATGAATAAATAAATAAAATCTTTAAAAAAAATAAAAATAAAAAAAAAATAAAAAGCTGCCCTCCGTTCCAGTCCATCTCTCCACCCCTCTCCCGGAGCTCAGCGGTAACAGGCAGCACCTGCCCCTCCCCAGGTCATTCATCAGCTGAAGTGTCTGCATGTGGTTTTGCTTCGTGTCCTCTTTCAAAGCCCCAAATATGCTTCACATCTAACGAGCGTAATATGTTCACTTCATGGAGTTGGCCCATAGACAGTAACTCCACCTGATAAAAGACCAACATCAGGCTGGGTGGCAGGTCCAAATCGCTGATGGCCTATAAATTTTTTCCAGATCTTTCTACCTCAGATGGATGAGGATACCACCATCACTATCAACACCTTCACAGAAAAGACAGCTTTGGATCTAGGCCAGCTCTGACATAAAAATCCACTTAGAACTTATTGAAGAAGCACTTGAAGAATGTGGATCTATGACTAGGGGGTAGGCCTGAATAAAACGATGTAATATTTCTTGGAACCCAAAAGACAATGGTTACTATTTACGGGGGGGGGGGTATGAGGGGAAGTACTTTCTATCAGCCCTAAGGAAACATTCTCCAGAATGTGGAATGTTATTTTATAAGAACAATAACAATATTTATTGAGTACCTGCTGCAGTAATCCTGTGATTGTCTCCGCAGCATGAATTCTACCCCCTTCCAGACGTGAAGTTTGGGTAGGATTTACCCCCCCACCCCAGCTCAAGGTGTAAGCCCTGATTGGTTAAAGCCAATTCCTTATCTCATCCCTCTCGCCACAGTGATTGGCGAGAAGTCCCAGGAGAGATTGTTTCTATCGTCACAGAGCTGCTGTATTTCATATCTGGCCTCTTGTTTCACTAGTTGGATGTTGCTTACAAGTGTTGATGAATCACTATTAAAAAACCACCAGGTACCCCATCTTTTTTTAATTGAAGTACAATTGACATACAAAATTATATTTAAGATACTCTTAAACAATAAAGAATATCTATCTTAATCACATAGCCAACATCATATTAAAAGTATTTCCAGGGCCCCTGGGTGGCTCAGTCCGTCGAGTGACCAACTATTGATTTCAGCTCAGGTCATAATCTCAGGGTTGTAAGATCGAGCCTGACACTGGGCTCTGCGCCCAGTGGGGAATCTGCCTCTCTTTCTCTCTCTCACTCTCAAATAAATAAATCTTAAAAAAAAGAATTTCCATTAAAGTCAGAAATAAAACAACAATCCCAAATACTGGGACATTATCATGTCATATTGTGCTAAACATTCTAGTCTGTGCAGAGGACATTAAACAAAAACAAGGCTACCTAGCTAGTAAGTGGAAACGCTGGGCTTTCACCTCAGAGCCTTCCCTCATTACCACTGCACCAGCTGCCTCCAAGTAGACCAGCACCAGGAGCTATGAGGATGGTGAAAAACTTAAAGCATAGTCAAGACCTTAAAATAGAGACTGGGATAAATACGGATACATAAAAGGGTAAGAAACAGAAGAGTTCACTAATTGCCATGAGGCGCTTCGCTTCACACCTAGTAACCATACCTTGAAAACATGAATTCATTCATCCATTCACTCATTCAACAAATATTTACTGAGCACCTACTATGTGCCTGAACAACACGGACATGGTCTCCACCATGGAACTGAGTCTGGAAAGGGGACTGTGACGGTAAGCCTATGTAAAGAGAAGCTAATTACAAATTGCGGTGGTATGAAGGGAAAGAACAAGGTGCAGTGAGAGAATGAGAGAGGGGATGTGTTTGGGGCCAAGGCAGATACAGAGATGTCAGGAGACTCCTCCCTGAGGAAGCTCCATTTAAGAAGCGAGCCCTGAAGGATGAGCAGGTGCCAACTGAGGGAGAAGCAGGAGAGGGCAGCGGAGTTGAGAGGAGGGGAGAACCATGACAGGGAAGGTGGGGGGAGAGGGGGTCAAAGGGCAGGAGAGCAGCCTGCCAAACGCTGCCACTCAGAGTCCCAGAGACCCGGGCTAGAGCCGACCCGGGGGCAAGGCAGGATGAAGCCAGTATTCCTACCCTCATCAGAAAAGGAATGACAGGGGACACTTAAAGGAGGTGTAGACAGCCCATAAACGGCCGCCGGGGCAGGGGGGAGGCTCCTCACAGACGAGAGAGGCCTTGTGAGCTAAGCCTCAGATCCAGCCCAAGTAAGACTTCATCAGTTCAGTCAGCCCTCATCCTCCACCCCTGCAAACTCTCCCCCAGGAGACCAAGTCTCAGGTCGCTGCCTTTGGGTTAGGGCCTTTCAACAGGCATCTGAGACTACACAGAGAGAAAGATCTTCCTAAGCCTTAGCCCAGGAGTGAACCGGTCAGGAATCAAGCGTCTAGGCCCTGAGGTCTCCTGTGGGCTGAGCGTGGAGCATTAGGTACGGCATCCCCACACCTCGTTAAACCAGCTCCGGTCTCCTCGCCCCGCCCGGGCAACGGCCCACTCCTTCCTGGTTCCCTCTGACCCCGTATTTGAAATCACCCCTTTGTCACGGGCATGCTTTGGGGCTTCAGGAACAATCTCTGGAAACGATTTCTGTTCTCTCCTGCTCCTTGATCCTGGGGTTATGGAGACCTTTGGAATTCCAATACCTTCGAGAAGCCCTAGCCCGTGCGCCCGGGAGCTGGATTCCCGCGCGGGCAGCGGCAACAAGACGCGCCTTAAGAGAGGCAGTTACCCCAGAAAAATACCATCTCCTCCCCTTTGGGAGGCGTGCTTCACCGCAGCCAGAACGCCTTGACATTTGAGGCGGAGGAGGTGGGGTGACAGGAGGCGGACTGAGGAGCGGGTAACCGAGGCCAGAGGCCACTGGAGACGGAGACTTGTCTGTGATTTTCCCCAGGTGATTAGGAGTGGGCCAGCGCTGTCGGTGTGGTGCGGGGTCTCGGTGCCAGGCTCTCCTCTCGCAGCTCAGCGGGAATAATGGATGAGCTGACACCCTGCACTGGGGTGACAGCTCTTCAGAGGAAGTGGGGGAGGCGGCCTGGGTGGCAGACAGCCCGTAGGAAGGAGCCTGGGTGACAGACACCTTTTCAGAGAATTACCAGCACCAACGGGCTCTCACAACCACCTTCCCCAGAGAAGGCCTCGAACCCTGGAATTGGGAGCCTGGAGAGAGGCGGAGAAACGCAAGGCCTCTCGTGAATTACGAGCCGGAAAGGCTCGCCACTCCCCCGCCCCTCCCCGTCGCACACTGGCCCCATTGTGGACGAGCAATTTGGCAGGTACTCTAAAGTGGCTAAAATTTGGCACATCCTCCAAGGCCTTTCCTGGTCAGATCAGGTGACCATTTCCCGGGGTCCCGAAGAGAAAGAGCGGATTACCTGCCACCCCCACCCCCCACGCCTTGGAGGCAGGTGAGAGAAAATCCATTTAACTGACCAGCCGCTGTCAGTTTACAAATAAAACATAAGCTATAAAAGCCGCCTTTGTTCAACTGGGGCAGCCATCCCGGTGGGGAGGTTAGATTAGCAATTTGTCCTTTGTCAGAGGATTAGCAGAGCCGCATTGTTTTAATGTTTATTTACCAATTTGCATCTTCTAGCAGTTTCCACCCAACTCAAGGCCCTGACTCCCCCGTGTTCCTGCTCATCTTACCTCTGCTGCAGAGGGGCTAACAAAGCTGGATTAGAGCATACCCAACATGAAACTCATGCAAACCACCCCCCTTCCTTTCCTTCTGCTCAGGTTCAAACTCCTTGGCCTTCTCCTGGCTGCAGAGCAGAAATTACAGCCCTGGCGGAGGAGGAGAGTTCATCCAGACAAAGGGACTCTTCTCCTCCCCTGTAAATGTGCCATCTCTAACACAGAACTTCGCACTCCATCAATACTTCGGATTCCAGGGCGCTAGTTCTGATGCCAGTCAGTCCCCGGGGGGGTGGGCAGGTCCCCCCGTGCCTGGAGGTTTCCTTTGGATTTTGCCATGGTTGTGGAGGATCTGACAGGGGTGGGGATGATCTCTGTGAGGCGGACAACATGCTGGACTGAGCTGTCTGCAGCGGCTCACCAACTGTTACCACACTCCTCCCCAAAGAAGATGCTGTATGAAGCACATGCTTGCGCACTATTCTTTAGAGCAAGAACCAGACCATCCCAATACCTTCTCACCTAGAATATTTTGGCCTAAGACTTTAGCTTACTTCTTTGCTTTAGAAAAATAAAATAATTTTTTAAGCTCTACAATTTTTCTCAAAGCTGCAAAATTATTTTTTCCAAATGAAATGTTATGTAGGGGGGCGCCTGGGTGGCTCAGTCAGTTAAGCGTCTGTCTTCGGCTCAGGTTCAGGATCCCAGGGCCCTGGGATCGAGCCCGAGCCCCGCGTCGCCTCGGGCTCCCTGCTCAGCGGGGAGTCTGCTTCTCCCTCTCCCTCTGTCCCTCCCCCCTGCTTGTGTGCTCTGTCAAATAAACAAAGAAAATCTTAAAAAAAGGAAAAAAGAAATGTTATGTAGGGCGAAATTGCATGAAATAAGCAAACTGTTCTCCTGCATTGGCCACCAGAGGTAACAGGAATATGCTCATTCTGCAAGACACAGTTTGAAACTTCTGCATTAAATAGGAAGTCTATGCTTCTGGCTCTCCCACAGCAGGCTATTCCTTTTCCTTATCCATTTTCCCAACCTACCATGTGTCCCACATGTGTCCCCAGGATATTAACCCTGGTCCTCCTTTCTATCCCCTTCCTTACATTTTCTAAGTATCACCAAACATTCTGCAAAGACTTCTTTAAATGTTTCATCATGTCACCTCTCCACCTTTGGTAAGACATTCCAAGTCCTTGACATCTTGGCTTTCATTTAATATTTTAGTTTTATTCTTCACTGACCCCTAAATAAAACCTTCAGCTCCTGTTAGTCTTAACCACTTACTACCCGTAAGCAAGACTTGCCAAGACCTACCTCCTTGTCCTGGTGCAGGCTGATCTTCACACTGAGGACACCAGCTTCTCCACCGCAGTCGGCCCTAGACCCACATCAGCCTTTAGAGTCCAACCCGGCCAAGTCTTCAAACTTTGCTACTCTGTGGCATCTTCCGTAGACACTCTGTATGCTGATGCTGGTGCATGGCGGGGTGTGTGTGTGTTGGGGACTTGCGGTTGTGAGCTCCTATTCTATGGGGCTTTGCCTGTATGAATCCTGTGCAGCCTGGGCTGACAGTCTATCTCTCCAGATCCATTTTGCATTTGCTTCTACCAGGTGCCCTGGGGATAATATCATTGAAGCACTATTTTTGCATTGGTCAGTTGGCTTGGGGTCCATGCCTGGACCACATTGGTAGCATGAGTTTAGACCCCAAACCCCTGCGAGGCTCCTATTGTTACAGATTCTCACAGGACACATTTTATGTCACCTGATTCCAAGCCAAGTTCCTCCTTGTCTTACTCTGCTGGAGGGTTATTTTCCCTCCTTGATTCAATCATTTCATTGAGAGTGTGGCCCCCTGAGTGTCCCAAATTTATGCAGGTCTCAGACCCCCTCTGATCCTTGGTTAACAAAAGCCATGCCTCTAGGTTGGGGAGACCTGCAATCCTGTCCCAGGAGAGATCCAACATTAACTCTAATGTCTACCATGTTGTTTTTCAGTTTCCTCGGTGTTTTTGTTTATTTGTTTGAAACTTGGGGATTTCCTTTACATTTTTATGAACTCATTTATGCGATTTAAAATATTTGGGTTTTGTATCCAGAATTTTCTTTTCTTTTCTTTTTTAAGATTTTATTAATTTATTTGACAGAGAAAGAGAGACAGCAAGAGAGGGAACACAAGCAGGGGGAGTGGGAGAGGGAGAAACAGGCTTCCTGCTGAGCAGGGAGCCCAATGTGGGGCTCAATCCCAGGACCCTGGGATCATGACCCAAGCCGAAGGCAGACACTTAACAACTGAGCCACCCAGGCTCTCCTATCCAGAATTTTCAAGTGTTTTGTAGTGAGAAGGGGGCAGGGTTCAGGCTCTTAAGTTTGCAATATGTGTGTGATGGTTTCTTCAACCACAGTATACATTCCCTACATATGTTTCTTTGTATTACAAACATGGCCTCTAAAACTGTGCCAAGCACATATCAAATGATCAACAAGCATTTGACAAATGAAGAAATGACTGGCATTTATGCTATCTCTTTCATAGAAAGATGGCACTGCTTTAGAGTCATGAGGATCAGTCCTGACTCTCCCACTAACCAACTATATCACTTTGGACAAATTACCTCTCTGAACCTGATTTTCTCATGTGCAAACTGGAGACCATCCCCACCTTACACGAGAGTTGAGAGGATTATTCTGTATTTCGTGCAGTGCCTGGCTAGCGCTCAGTTATCATGTGGGTCCGGAGGACACACACTGAATGTTTTCTACTTAGTGATAAAGGTTAAGTCTGGTAATTTAAAAAAACAAAACAAAACAAAACAAAAAAAACTTCTGTTATCCATTAGAAAAGTCTTGCCAACACTTGCAGCTCCAGACTGGAACCAAAGAAATAAATACTTAGGAGCCATCACATGTTTTTTTTTAATTCCCTCGAAAACCAGATCAATCAAGTGTTTTCAGAGAACTTCAGAGAAGTTAAATAACTTTCTAGGCTTTCCTAGTAAGGCAGAAAGAAGCATGTAAGCCTAGATCTATCTGACTTGTGTCAGATACCATAAGCTAATTAGATGGTAGAAGGGCACATATCACTTATGTCTGCAGCCTCAACTCCAGACAACTTGATTAACTGGTCATGGGAGCATTTATTTGGAAGTAAAGACCAAAGTCGAACCACCCAATCTCCTCTGCCATCCCAAATCTCCACCAATCCCAGGCAGCCTAACCTTCACAAATGTCCAGCTCCCTGAGCCATCCAGCCATCCCGAAGACCTCCAAAGCTGTGATTAAGATGTTGTCTCAGCTTCCACATTTTTCCAAGATGTCGAGGTGTTTTGCCACCTATGACGGGAGACAAGAGGTCATGGAAGATGAGAAAAATAATAGGGGTCTGTCTGTATTTACCTCCAAATCCAGATTAAAAAGAAAGCTACCAGATCAATGTACCATGTATTAGCCACATTAGCACGAGAAGATGCATTGGCAAACCCGTTAAGGGTAAGGCTTCAGATGCAGTCAGCCCTGGATTTGAACCCTGGCTCTACCACTTATTAGCAGAATGATCCAAGTGAGTTACAGAGCCTTAGTTTCCTTGCCTATACAGTGGGTATAAGGATACTCATCCCACAAGGTCACTATAAGGAATAAAATAACATTTAAATAAAATAACATGTGAGATGCTCTTACTACTACCTGACACTTAGTAAGCATTCAATAAATGGTAGCTTATTACCAATAATAATAAACATGTAAAGAACTTTGCATACATTAATTCATAATTCTCAACATTCCTGTGTAATAGAAACCATTACTCTGGTTTTACAAATGGAAAACCCGAGGCACAGAGAGGTCAGGCAACTTGCCTAGGTTCACACAGCTGGTAAGCAGCAGGGATAGAATGTAAACAAGGCTAGAGTCTGCCCGCAGAATCCACAGTACGCTATGCTGCCTCTCAGGTCTCTCACTGCCATTATCATTCTCAGTGTCAATACCATTACATGGTGGTGAAACTGGGGGAGGCAGAGACAGATACAGACACGAGAAGAAAACCAGAGCTCCACGTTCATCTGCTAGGGCGTCCGCAGACTAAGCCAGGAGACCGTAGTGTGGGGGTGAAAATCTGGGCGCGCCCAGCCAAGCTTCCCAGAGAGTTCAGAGCCTCTAAAGCTAGGAGGGCACTTACCTGCCCACAAATGAGATCTACACTCCAAAAAAAATGAGACAGCCTACTGCCATACCACCCTGAACACACCCAAGCTCTTCTGATCTTGGAAGCTAGGCAGGGTCAGGCCTGGTTAGTACCTGGATGGGAGATGCCTAGGAATACCGCGTGCTGTAGGCTTTTAAAAGCAAAAACAAAAAAGATGAAACAGTTCCAAGCTTTGGGGAGACTGCAGAACGGTCCCCAAGTATTTGTGAGCAAATGTATGTTCAGTATTACATGAAGCACCATGTGAGGTTTCCAAAGATGTTTAACTAGGAGCTTCAACCTTAGATGGGAAACGTGCCGTCACCCATTAAAGTTAGTGCTTGGTGAAGATAGGATTCAGCTGGCCTTGAGAATGGGACGATGGATGGTGGACAAGTAAGAATGTTCAGGTGGCACTTGGCGGGTTCCTTCGGAGCTGCCATCTTGCGGGCTTAGGGGGAAAAAACAAGAACTTTGGTTCGCGGAGTGGCCTGCTCAAGGCAGCTGTTCCAGGAGAATACCCCACAGCCCATCGCGGGGCAGCCGAGTCACCTGGTCTGAAACAAACCAAATTTCTCACTTCCTTAAGAACATCACTGGGAAACACTAGGGTGAAAGGTTGATTTGGAAATAGCTAGGTTTCTGGCCCTGGAATTTTTCTGACAAGATGGATGCAGGAAAAATAAATTAATCTGTGCAGCAGGGTCAGCTGTGGAATTGTGAAAGAATGCTGGCCTTCGCTGCAGGAAGGGAAAGTGCTCGCAAGCCCTTCAATGAGGGCTCCGGGCTCCAGGAAAGGCTGTGTCTTGGCCTCTGCCCCACCCCCTCCCCCGTGTGTCCTTAAACCGGGAGGGGGGAGGGGGCGGGAAGGAGGCCCCTGGGCTCGCTCTTCTGTGCTGCTCTGGACAGCGAATACTCATGTTTACTCTCACGGAGAAATCTTGGTCCTAGCTTAACGTAGAAAGAATTAAGGTTGGAAGTATTTTGTTTCAATGGAACCAATCCAGATACATCTTGGGAAATTTGAAAATTCAGCTTGGAGAAAATAGATTAAAATCATACTTAATTAAAGCAAGAAAATTAGACACTTTGAGAACCACCCCTCCAGTGGTCATTCAATTTGTAAATAAATAATCACTTTATATTTCCTATGAACATCTATGTGTCATCAATATTTTTACCTTCCCTGCAAAATGGTAAGAATGTTAGCACTCCCGCCAATCCCTGTTCCAGTGTATTGATAGCAGAAAATATTTTACCGATAGACTGTTTAATACTTTATATGATGCAACACAACAAATGTTTTCTAGAATTAATTAAAAGTTTTACTTATTTGCTCACCAGCATTTTCTGTATCATAAGGTACAATAATACAGAAGTATCAAAGATATAATAATACATGAGTAGTTTTCTTTTTTAGATTCATTTTTAATTTTGTTGCAGTACTTCCTTGAATTCTTTTTCTTTTTCAAAATGGGCTCATGGGTAGTAAACAGGTATTGGCATTGTCTTAGACCCCCTGTTAAGTTTTATTTTAAAAATAAACTTTACTTTTTAGAACAGTTTTAGGTTTACGAAAAATCATGATTACACTTTCCATATGCGCTGCACCCAATTTTCTCTATTATCAACATCTTACTTTAATATGATAACATTTGTTATAATTAATGAACCAATACTGATACATTAATAACTAAACTCCGTATATATTCAGATTTCCTTAGTTTTTTTTTTTAAGATTTTATTTATTTATTTATTTAATTGACAGAGAGAGAGAGAGACAGCATGATAGGGAACACAAGCAGGGGGAGTGGGAGAGGGAGAAGCAGGCTTCTGGCCGAGCAGGGAGCCCAACGCGGGGCTCGATCCCAGGACCTTGGGATCATGACCTGAGCTGAAGGCAGTCGCTCAACCAACTGAGCCACCCAGGCGCCCGAGATTTCCTTAGTTTTAACTAATGTCCTTTCCCTAAAAAAAAAAAAAAAAGGCAAGAAAATCAAAACAAAAAAGGGGTATTCAGAGTCTAAGAACTAGCCTTCTCCTTTCATTTTAATTGAGAAAGAGCCTAGGAAATGTGGGAAATGTTTCATGTTTAACCAATGTATTTCTCTATGTTAGAATTACATTTTTGTTTATTTAGTACTAGTTTCTTAACACCTGGTCTATTCAAACCCAGCACCAGAAAACAGAAAGCATATTCAAGGAAAATGAAAATGAGCTCCTTGCTCTGGAATGAAGATGCCCTCAGAACCATTTACGAAGCCCTCTAGCTGGGCTGCTGTGAGAATAATCACAATTCCTGAAGCAAATCCCAGGACCATCATCTGGCAGTGGGTCGGAAGAATGGAACAATAAGTAATTCTCCTACCAGTTACATCTACATTTTCCCCTGGAATCTTCAGTAGAGACCAGAAGCCCCAGAGAAAAGAAAGGAAACCCAGAAAGAACAATGAAGGATGTGCTCAGCTAAGGGTTCGGAGAAGCTAACTCATTTCCTTTGGAAAAGTCATTAGTGTGCAAGATAGAAGGTGCAATCCCTAAAATGCATCTGCATGACTAACTTAATGGGATTAAAGAAAGAAGATGGCCTATTGATTTCTCATTCAAATTTAATAAATTACCCACCAGATTATTTGACATGCTCCCGAACCAAAGAGTCAGGGTTGAGTGGATACCAAGTTAGATAGGAACAGGTGGGTTCCTGTTGAAAGGTTCTCTCAGCTTGCCAAATGTGCTGCTCCCCCAGGGAAGAAAAGGCTGGAAGCCACAGCAACCCCACAACCCCAGATTCTCCTGACCCCACAGCACAGCTCACCGTGAATGCCAGAGTGAAACTGATAGAAAGCTGAAATTGGACAGATACACCTCATTGGTTCTTACATTTAAACAAGGATCATTTTTTCATTGAGATACAATTTGCATACATTAAAATCGACCCTTCTTAGTGCCCAGTCTGACTTTTGCCAAATGTATCCTGTAATCATGTTTCAATCGAAATATAGAACAATTCCATCCACCCAAAATACTTCCCTAGACCCTTTTGTACACAAACACTCCACCCTCTCCCCAGCCCCGTGGTAGCCACTGATCTGTTTTCTCTTCGTACAATTTTACCTTCTCCAGAAAGCCATAAAAATGAAATCATACAGTCCATAACTTTTAAACCCTGGCTTTTTACACAGAGTCAATGCCCTTGAGATTCATCCATGTTAGTGTGTATATCTCAGAGGTCATTTCTTTTCTTTTCTTTTTTTTTTTTTTTCCTGAGTCTACCAAGTCTGTATAATCTTTCACCAGTTGAAGAACATTTGGGATTTTTTTTTTTTTCCAGTTTGGAGCCAACATTTACATAAAGGTTTTTATTTATTTTATTTTTTTTTAAAAGATTTTATTTATTTATTTATTTGCGAGAGAGAATGAGAGACAGAGAGCATGAGAGGGAGGAGGGTCAGAGGGAGAAGCAGACTCCCCGCCGAGCAGGGAGCCCGATGCGGGACTCGATCCCGGGACTCCAGGATCATGACCTGAGCCGAAGGCAGTCGCCCAACCAACTGAGCCACCCAGGCGCCCCTACATAAAGGTTTTTGTGTGAATATAAGCTTTCACTTCACCTGGTAAATATCTAGAAGTGTGATTGCTGAGTTGTATGGTAAACCTAAGTTTTACTTTATGAGAAACTATGGAACTGTTTTCCCCTTTGGCTGCCCCAGTTTGCATATCCCCCCACAGTTCCTAGGAGTTTCAGTTGCTTCGCATCCTCACCAGCAGTTGGTACTGTCAGGGGGTTTGTTTTGTTTTCTAATTTGAGCCATTCTAAGAGCTGTGATACCTCTTTGTGGTCTAATTTACATTTCCTTGATGATAACTAATGATGATGAACATCTTTTCATGCCCTCCTTTGCCATCATCTATCTCCTTTGCTAAAGTGTCCGAATCTTTTGCCCATTTTTTAATTGGTTTGTTCATTTTCTTATCATTGAGTTTTGAGACTCTTTTGCATTTTCTGGATACAAATCCTTTATCAGGCATGTGACGTGCAAATATGTTTCCCGGTCTGTGGCTTGTCCTTTCATTCTCTTAGCTGTGTTAAAGAAGGATCTTTTTACTTCAAATTACACTAGGTTATGAAACAGAGTGAACAATTAGTCACAAAAGGGTGTGTGGTTTGTGTTTGCTTTACTCCATTCATGACAGACCAGAAGAGTCGGTCGGCATGAATGGTCATGGTTGTTCTCCATTTAGTGCACAGTCTTGCTCTCATTACGTCCTAGGATGCAGCATGTGCACATGCCCTGGTACCCAGTGGCCACTCCACAGGGACTACTGAGTGACTGATGAACGGAATGTGGGGCACCCAGGAGAGTACAATGCAGATACAGGTAGAGAGGAACTGAACTACAGGTCAGATACAGGTGGGGCCAGAACTGAACCACCAGGGGAAGAATTTTAAACCTTATCCTGTGGGCACTTAGGAAGTACCAAAGGATTTCAAAAAAAGGAAGTAATGGAATAGAATTAGCATTTTTTTGGAACTGTCCTACTGGAGGTAGCATAGAAAATGGACAGGAAGAGGAGTGACACCAGCAGCGAGACTAATGACAAGACTGTTGAAATTTTCCAAGCAGGAGATGTTGGATGGCTAAGATACAGACGTAGCGGCAGGGGCAGAAAGCAAGGGGCAGATACAAGAGATATTAAATCGACAGGATATCATTCTGCCCCAACATCATGTGAATTTGAAAACCTCTGACCAATACTGTTATGAGAAAGAATGCAGCAATTTGGGGGAGGGGTCCAATATGCATCATATAATTTTTCCTCCTAGACCCCATGCAAACTTATACACACCTCCTCCTAATTAGCCCCCCACTAGTCTTCACAGCCAAGTCTCTTTCATAAAAAACAAAACAAAAAACCTGTCCATTTGCTTTTTCTACTTCCTCATCTCCATTTTATGCCTTTTGAACTTGACATGTGAATGAATCACAATTTACTTTGAATCAGAAGCCCAAGTACATTCTACTATGATAACAATATTATTGAAATTAAGTAGGTAATTTAATGGTCCATGTAGGATAGATTCAACACGGATGTATGAAACAAGTAATCCCCTCTTTTTATGCTGCCCAATCAAATCCTATAAGTCACTTCTCCCCACCCTCATCTGTTCAGTCAACAACTGTCCAAAGGCATACAAACTTTGACATTTGAAGTGTCAGGACTCAGGACATATAGAGTTGGGATGTTGCCTTGCAGACATCCACTTTCACTGGACTCTCCAAGAAAACAACAGAAAGCATCAGGAGGTGGGTATTGCCCATAAATTATCATTTGCTAGGACAGTAGGAAATCTTTAGGGAAACAATTATTATATTCCTAATTTAAGTGCCCTTGAGACAATGCCTTTGGCACCAGTCTTCTTCGGCCACCTATTGTTGATGCCTGGTTCACTATCAAGATAACAACATCTGGGAGGATGTTCTAGTCCTGGCACTGCCATTCATAACTCTGAAAAGTTACCTAGTCCCCCAGCCCCAGTGTCTCCATCTACAGATGAGATTGGACTAGAGGTAGATCATCTTTAAGGCTCCTGATCAAACAAGATTTTGGTTATAAACCTAACTTTGGAGGAAACATCTTCATTTATAACCACTGATCTTTAGTGAATTAGGGCAATAAATGTCTTTCTAAAGATTTAAAAGAGTGAACGCTCCTTTATTGTACCAATGGAGCAAATCAATACTCTCGTCGTTCCACTGACTACAGTTAATCATCTGGAACAAAGAAAAAAAGTCTGGTGTCTGTTAACAAAGTCCCCCTTTTAAAAGAAATATCCAAATGTGTATTTGCATGTTAACCTCAGCTAAATGTTTTGCTACATAAAAGTCAAACAAAAGAACTCTGATTATTCTTAAATTCTTTTCAGCCATCATTCCACTCCCATTACTTACTGAAGGAAATTTCCAAAATCCCCTCTAAAAGAAACTTCAACACACACACACACACACACTCACACATACACACACGCACACCCCTTTAGAACTCAGAGTAGTATGGACTATGTAACTTTTTTCCTCACAATACTCTCCAATTAAGAATTATTTTATAGGGCCTGTTCAATTTCCAGACTCTAGAGATGTGATTTCAAGAGACATAATCATTAGACCCAAATCCCATTACAACTATATTAAGTACAGTTATATAGATACAAATAAATAGTTAGGTATAGTGATATACAGATAGTTATGTAGACTTTGTAATAATAAGATTTCACCAGTACTTACCAGACAAAATCCAGGACCTGAACATTTATTTGACCTTAAGATGACATGTAGAAAAAATTTTAGAGTTATCTGTATCATATGGAGACACAAAACATGAAAAAAATTTTATAGATTTGTATCTGTTCATTTTTTTCCCCTTTTATTATTTTCAGGTTTCCAACATTTCTTTAAAAATTTTTCCCAACTCTGAAATTATGTAGGTATTTTAATTTTTTTCCTAATATTTTTATTTGTTTACATTTAAGTCATTGTATCGGGGGCTTGTTTCTGTACACGATGGAACAAAGGAATAACACTTTTTGTCCTGTATAGAAATGGCTAGTTATGCCACTATTATTTATTACATAATTCATCTTAGGCCCCTGGCTGGCTCCTTCAGGGGAGCATGCAACTCTTGATCTCGGGGTTGTGAGTTTGAGCCCCACACTGGGTGTCAAGATTACTTAAAAATAAAATCTTTAAAAATAGATAAATAAATAAATCATCTTTTCCCCACTGAACTGAAATATTACTTCTATGATATATCAAATTGCTATATTAGTTGGACTATTTCTGGACTGCATCCATTGCCACTAAGTGATCCAAGGATATTTGTTGCAGTATTGTTTATATTTACAAAACCTGGAAAAAAAATAGCTTGTCTGTCAATAGAAGAATTGATAAATAAGTGATGGATCATCCATGTCACAGAATATCATTTACCTAGGAAAAAGATTGAATTGATTTATATATATCTGGACAGAAAGCCATGAATATTAAACTTTCTCTTAAAAAAAAACAAGTTGAGAATAATTATTTGATAGATAGAAACTTCTATAACTGAATGTATTTGGGGAAAAATGTTTACATCAATTATTTCAGAGATTAATGAGGAGGGGAAGAATATTAACTCTATAGGTGTCTGAACTGCTTAATTTATTGAAATAAGCAAGTGTAACTTCATGTATATACATACATATCATAAATAAAATGTTATATATTTTATTTTAATTAAAATATTAAAATAAAAATTTATATTTCATGCATCTCCAAAGAGGTTGACAGCAATAGCCCACACTGCCCCATGTTAGAATAGCAATATGGGGGCAGTGCAAATGTCCTGCTGGAATGAGGTACTGATAAAAACAGATCTGGACTGACCCCATGGCTGGAATACTACCAACTAAGGAAACTGGCTTTACCCAGTGCTGCTTGTTTCTAAGAATTTAAAGAATAATTCCTGAAGCAGAGTTGCCTGGTGCAGATCATTCCTGAAAAAGAAACAATCAACAGTGGTTTTATGGTGCTTGGAGTTCTCTGCCCTAGAGTTTATTATTCCCCTCTCCCTAATACTTACAAAGAGGGATTTGCTCCAGGGTCTGGCCTTCATCCTTTACACCAAACATATTACCAGAAAAAGCAGCTGTTATTCTCAGGTGAACATGAACTCACAAGCACAAACAAATAGATACCTGAGGAGAGCTTCTTTCATTGACAAACAGCAAGCTAAACAATACATACAAGGTAAAGCAGCATTGAAAAAAAATAGACCGAGTATTTAAAATGTGCATTATATCTATACATAAGGAAACAGGGATTATATTAGAGTCATAAAGTAAGAATTTAATATCATAAGAAAAAAAGTAGAAAAGTTAAATATAAAATACATAAAAATTGAAATAAGGAACACAATAGATGGGAAAAAAATAACAGAAGAAAGAATTAGCAAAATTAGGTAGAGGAAGTTTCCAAATAGGCAACAGAAAAGGATAAAGACACATTACAAGAAAAGTTAAGAGATTTAAAAGATAGAATACATGTGAATGTCTAATAAGAATCCAAGAAGAAGAGAAGTTGTTTTAATGAAGAACAGGAAGAATGTGAAGACATAATGAAGATAAATATACTAGAACCTTTAAAAAACTTTACTCACCAATTAAAAGACAGAGACTCTAGAAGTGGATTTTAAAAATAAAATTTAAAAATATGTTGGCTACAAGAGAGCTACTTAAAACAAAAAGACAGAAATATTAAAAAATAAGAAATAGATAAACACATGCTAAGGAAGTATGAACCAAGAAAAAATTTGATGTAGCTATCTTAGCACTTAGAAAATAAAATTTAAAGGCAAAAAAAATCAGAAAAAGAAGGGCAATATATGCTCAAAAAAGAGAAAATGAAGATATAACCATCCAAAATATAGGCACCTAACAATACAATCTCAAAATGAATAAAGCAATAATAACTGACATAACTATAAGGAGAAATACATAAATTAACCATTATAGTTGGAAATTTTAATAGACCACTCTCAGGAACTAATAGGTGAAGGAAAAAGAAAAAAAGAGGTATTGAAGATCAGAACAGTATAGTTAACAACCACAAACTATTTGATATATATAGAACTCCACATTCAACAAACAGAAAAACACACTCTTTTCATGTACATGTAGGACATTTGCAAAACAAGACCATTTATTAGACCATAAACATGGCTTCAATAAATTCTATGTCTCCAAACATAATAAAATAAAACTACAATGTATTTCCTTAAAAATACTATATGTATTGAAACCAAAAAGCATACTATAAGTTAATACTATGTTTTGCAACTAAATAACCTTTTAAACAACACTTCATTCAAAAGAAAATTAATAAATATTTAGAATTAAATACCAATGAAGCATTATATGTCAAATTTTGGATGACACAGCTAAAGCAATACTAGAGGGAAATTTATTTATTTCAAGATTTTATTATTTATTTTAGAGAGATACAGAGCATGAGCAGGGGCAGCAGCAGAGGGAGTGGGAGAAGCAGACTCCTGCTGAGCAGGGCTCATTCCCAGGATCCTGAGATCATGACCTGAGCCAAAGGCAGACGCCCAACCAACTGAGCTACCCAGGCACCTGGGAAATTAATTAATTAATTTATTTATTTATTTATTTATTTATTTATTTATTTATTTATTTTTAAAGATTTTATTTATTTATTTGACAGAGAGAGAGAGTGCACAAGCAGGGGGAGCGGCAGGCAGAGGGAGAGGGAGAAGGAGGCTCCCCACTGAGCAGGGAGCCCAATGTGGGGCTTGATCCCAGGACCCTGGGATCATGACCCAAGCTGAAGGCAGACGCTTAACCAACCGAGCCACCCGGGTATCCCAGAAATTTATATTTTTAAACACATTTATCAGAAAACAAGCAAGATTATAAGCAAGTAAGATAGGAATGCAACTCAAAAAATTGGAGAAAGTATAACAGAACAAATTCAAAAAATCAAGAAGAAAGTGTAACCTTGATTCCAATATCAGATAAGGACATGCTAAGAACAATTAGGGGGGGCCTGGGTGGCTCAGTTGGTTAAGCGACTGCCTTCCGCTCGGGTCATGATCCTGGAGTCCCGGGGATCGAGTCCCGCATCGGGCTCCCCGCTCGGTGGGGAGTCTGCTTCTCCCTCTGACCCTCCCCCCTCTTGTGCTCTCTCTCTATCTCATTCTCTCTCAAATAAATAAATAAAATCTTTTAAAAAAAAGAAAAAAGAAAAATTAGGGGTGCCTGGGGGGCTCAGTTGGTTAAGCCTCCAACTCTGGGTTTAGGCTTAGGTCATGATCTCAGGGTCCTGAAATCAAGCCCCATGTTGGGCTCTGTGCTCAGTGAGGAGTCTACTTGTCCCTCTCCCTCTGTTCCGCCCCCCACCTCGAATAAATAAATTTTAACAATCTAAAAAAGAAAAAATTATAGGCCTCTCTCACTTATGAATGTAGAAGTAAAATATTTATTTATTTTAGAGAGTGCTAGCAGGGGAAGAAGCAGAGGGAGAGGGAGAGAGAATCTGAAGCAGACTCTGCGCTAAGCACAGAGCCTGATGCAGGGCTCGATCTCATAACCGGGAGATCATGACCTGAGCTGAAACCAATAATCAGACGCTTAACTTTATAAATCCTCTCTGGAAAGTTTAAACTCTAAAAAAGGAGGTACAAAGTGATCTGAATTAATGCGGAGATATTCCTTGCTCTTGGATGAATTGCCTGAATTCTCCTCCAAATTAAGGATTCAGTGTAATTCCAATTGGACTTTTTTAGGAATTCAGTAAGCTTATTCAAAATTTATATGGAAGAAGTAACCACAAAAATGTCTAACTGGCTTTATAAGAGACTGAAGAAGGGGACTTAGTCTAACATATATTGAATATGTGTTCAGATACCCTGAAATGCCATTATAATAAATGCAGTGTAATGTATGCATGAACTAACTGACCAATAGGACAGAATTAGAGACTTCAGAGATAGACCCACACATACGTGGAACTTAACATTTGATAAAGTTGGCACCGCGAATCCATCATGGAAGGTCTGAGTGTTCAGTAGATGCCTGGGGAAGACTTGCTCACCATAAGGAGAAAAAACAAAACTCAATCCTCACCTAACACCAGAAAAAATGTGCACTCAAAATGGATGACAAACCTAGGTATGAAAGGCAAAACTATAAAGTCGACAAAAGAAAGTATGGGAGGAAATCTTTGTGACCCAGAGGCAGAGGCCTCCTTAAACAAAACTTCAAAAACACGAGCTGTTAGGCAACAACAGAAAAATTAAATTTAATTATATCAAAATTAGGGATTTCTGTTCAACAAAAGGTAGTAATTAAAAGGAAGATAAAATAGGAGAAGATATTTGCATTGTCTAAAACCAACAAAGGATAAGTATCTATATATGCAAGAGATGATAGAAATGAGGAATGTGGATAAAAGGAAGAATCAGATAATAAAATAAGAGATAGGCCTGCCACAAACCGCTGGTGAAAATATGACATGATCTTAGTATCATGGTTAACCTCATTCTGCATCTGAGATCCATGGGGAAAAAAATACAGTTCACCAAATCTGAGACACTTTTTTTTTTTTTAAGTTCAAATTGTTTATTTTCAGGGACGAGACTGTAACAATGTAATGGCATTCCACTTAAAGACAAAACACATAGTTCAGCACTATCTTATATAGCTGACAATTAAAAGCAATTTGTTTCTGTCTACCTTTTATTTCTAAGTATTAATTATCTTAGGGTTCAAATCTAGAAAGTTATTTTTGTACAAAGGTTAGCTGCCCTCCATTTTTTTTCAAAATAATTACTTTAAAAGATTCTGCTGTCTCTATAGTTCAGGCTGAAAGAACACTAAAAATACTCAAACTTGCATTTTACTAGATTTTCTTTGCTACCACTAATTTTTGCAACCACATAATTTACGTCCAAACATACAAGGTTGTACACACTAATTTAACTGTGAATCGTTTTTTTGTATTCAAAGTCTTAGATTATGTATATGAAAGCTAATTTATTAAACCTTTGTACACAAAGATGAACATACCTGTATAGCAAACTTATATGAGGAATGAAGTTACAAAAAAGTAGAAGTGTTATTAAAATTGATGCATGTCAATCACTTACAAAAATACCCCAAATGGGGTAAAGCTGCTCATTCCTGATTTTTCTCATTTGGTTGTCAGAGTTGAAATATGAATTTAAAATGGTTAGAATTTTTTCTTTTAAAAAATGATATATTAAACTTATATACAGGATAATTAGCAAAATGTAGAAAGGGAAAACAATGTACAAAAGACAGATAAAAACCATCACTCCCGACAGACACAATCCCAAAGTAGTAGAAACCTTAGCAAACCATCTCTAAACCAGCTCTTACATTCCCACCAAGTTCTTATCAATAAGAATAAAATATAGTAAACCAGCAAGCCCAGTCTTTCTGTTCTTTAAAACAGGCCTGACTTTAGGCCACAATTAAGCTTTGGATAAATTTTTAAACATGGGAGGGACAAATCGGAAAACAATTTTATCTCCACTCGGTACTAATTGACAGAACACAAAGTTATAGATAATTAAATAGTTCTTCGTGCTAAGTCAAGCAGTTATTCAGAGGCCTTTTTGTTTTTCTGCTGGTTTCGGGGCGAGTTCTTTAGCAAGTTTCTTATCCTGAGGTACATTCCAGTAGATTCTGCCATATTCTCAAATTCAAATGGCGCTATTTCAGTTGCAAACTTGCTCATGTCAGGTACAGGACTATGAATTTTAGTGGCCGTTGAAGGACTGGTGTCCACATGAAGGAGCTTCTGACTGCCTCCGTTACTAATGTGAGACACTTTTTTTTTTAAAGATTTTATTTATTTATTTGACAGAGAGAGACACAGCGAGAGAGGGAACACAAGCAGGGGGAGTGTGAGAGGGAGAAGCAGGCTCTCAGCCAAGCAGAAGCCCAACAGGGAGCTTGATCCCAGGACCCCGGGAACATGACCTGAGCCGAAGGCAGGTGCCCAACGACTGAGCCACCCAGGCGCCCCTGAGATACTTTTTAATTGTAACGTGTCCCATTATTTTATGTCACTAAGAAAAATTACCAACTAAACTATAACAGAATGCTTTCTTATCGTATAAATTTTAATATTATACTTTTGCAAGTGCTTTTAGACTTAGTTGGAAAGACTTTTTTTTTTAAAGATTTTATTTATTTATTTGAGAGAGAGAGAATGAGAGAGAGCACATGAGAGGGGGGAGGGTCAGAGGGAGAAGCAGACTCCCCGCCGAGCAGGGAGCCCGATGCGGGACTCGATCCAGGGACTCCAGGATCATGACCTGAGCCGAAGGCAGTCGCTTAACCAACTGAGCCACCCAGGCGCCCGGAAAGACTTTTAAAATGGTATCTTTGACATCTATAAAAAGAAAGAAAATATAAATGAAATAAATTGATTAAGGTATTTCTAAAACTCCTTTATATATACTCAGAATCCAATTACTTTTTAATTCAGACTCATCACCGCCCATGCCATGCAGTTCCGTCCTCATCAAGAGCGTTCATCATGCAACTTTTCTTAGAAGAGCAAATGAAATTGCTGACATCTGTGACCAAAAAGTGGCAATTTCATATGGCTCAACCTGATAAAAATCGTTCTGAATTACCTTTGGAAACATCAAGAGATTGCAGTTGTCCCATCATGTCACCAAGAATACTATCCAAAGTCACTCATGTACAAGCAAGGAAAACACTTGTCGCAACTACCCAGCTGACTAAGAGCAACTGAAAGATGTCCTGTGGATTATGAGTGGGGTTCCTAATTTCAGAAGTGGTGTTTTGTTTTTTTTTTAAGATTTTATTTATTTATTTGACACACACACACAGAGAGAGCACAAGCAAGGGGAGTGTCAGGCAGGGAGAAGCGGCTCCCCACCAAGCAAAGCGCCCGATGCAGGACTCGAGCTCAGGACCCTGGGATTATGACCTGAGCCGAAGGCAGACACTTAACGACTGAGCCACCCAGGCACCCTAATTTCAGAAGTGTTAAATGGAGAAGAGGGTCTATCTTAGAATTGATGAATACAGTAAAATGTTAATAATCAATAGAAATAATAAAAACTAAATGAATCAATAATAATAAAGTGGTTTTGAAGCATTCAGGAGAAGTTTTAAGTGTGGTGGCTGCTGTCAGTGCCTCACCTGTGACTCCCTGCACTGTGCTTTCCAGCACGTGCCTCCTGCACTATCCTGCACTCAGTCTGTGCCTGCTCACGGGGGAGGCCAGACTGTGGGGACCTAACACCCCGGGGCGCAGCTGTCAGCCAACAGTGGGTGGGAGTCAGAGGATAAGTACCTCAGCTTCCTTGACCTTCAAGGGAGGAACTCTGTGGCTGGTTCCTCATCATCTCCCAGAGTTCCTCGGGGGGTGGGGGGTGGAGGGCCACTTGCCCCCAGCAGTAGCTGTTCAGACACACCCTAGAGTGGCTTCCTTCTCTTCCCTTTGCTCCTTCTCCGTGTTCTGACTTACGCTTCCTGTGATCGCCTCCCAAATAAACCACTTGGACTCAAATCTTTGTTTCAGGGTCTGTTTCTGGGGATGTACAACCTAAGACAGTGAGCAAATCTTATCCAGGAACCTTGTAGCATTTGGCCATCATCTGACACAAGAAAATCATGAGCTTCCCCCACCAACCCTCACCAAGAGAACATCTTGCAGCCTCCCACCTTCTCCCTGCAGTCTATGCCCATTCTACTCTTTGACTTCTCAGCTTCCCCCTCTCCTTCCCATTTCGCCTCTCCTATCCCTCCTCATATAAACTCAACTTTGCTTCCTTTCCCTCTAGAGCTTCCAAGAACCAAAGAATCCTTCACTGTGGGATGCAATGAGCAAAAAATTCTCCATATAGAGTTGGACCCTGGGTGAGAGAGAAGAGGTGTGTTCAAAATTTTTTTTTAAATCATTAAATTTAATTAAAGAATATTAAATGAACAAGCAATTTTATCCCTAAGACATTCATGCTTAGTGGTCAACATGCATCAGAGATGTTCAGACTGTCTCAGAATACAGGAAATGTTTGCATGTAGCCTGCTAGCCAACAAATCTCCTTCAGTGGCCAGGTGGAATTATCCCAAGGTACAGAGCTATGAAGATGTCAAAAGGCAATGGTGAGAAATATAAATGGCCACAAGCATATGAGAAGATGTTCAACATCATTAATCATTAAGGAAATGCCAATCAAAACCACAGTACGGTATGGGCTTAGTCACCTCCAGCTAGCGTAACAAAATATTTCACACTGGGTGGCTTATCAACAACCAATATTCATTTCACACCATTCTAGAGCCTGGAAATCCAAAAATCAGGGTGCCAGCAAGTCAGGTTTTGGTGAGGGTCATTGTCTAGGCTGCAGATGGCTGCTTTCCCAGTGTATCTGTACAGGGTGGAAAGAACAAGCTAGCTTTCTGGCCTTTTCTTACGAGGACACGGGTCCCATTCACAAGGGCTTCACCCTCATAACCCATTTACCTCTCAAAGGCCCCCTCTCCAAATACCATCACACTGGGATTAGGCTTTCAACATATGAATCGGGAAGGTGGACAAATACTCAATTGCAGGTATTCTTTCACATTCATTAGGATGGCAACTATATAAACAAAAAAAGAACAGAAAATAAGCAAGTGTAAGGATGTGGAGAAATTGGAACAACTGTGCACTGTTGGCAAAATTGTAAAATGGTGGAGTTGCTATAGAAAACACTGTGTTGGTTCCTCAAAAAAGTGAAAAAAGAACAATATGATCTAGCAGTCCCACTTCTGGATACCCAAAATAATTGAAAACAGGGACTAGGACAAATATTTTGTACGCGTGTGTTCATAGCAGCCTTATTCACAATAGCTGAAACGTGGAAGCAACACAAATGGAGAAATGAAATACGGTGTATTCATACGATGACATATTATTCAGTCTTAAAGAGAATGGAAATCCTGTCACCTGCTACAACATGGATGCACATTGAAACATTACGCTCAGTGAAATAAGCCAGTCACAGAAGGACAAATACTACGTGACTCCATGTATATGAGGTATCTAAAATAGTCAAACTCATTGAAACAGAGTCCAATGGAACCAGGGGCTAGCGGGAAAGAGAAATCAGGAGCTATTGGTTAATGGATCTAGAGTTTCAGATTTGCAAAATGAAAAAGGCTGGAGATTGGTTGCACACTGTTGTGTGATATACTTAACATTACTGAGCTGTATACTTAAAAATGGTTAAGATGGTAAATGTTATGCTATCTGTATTTCACCACAATTTAAAATAAAAATAAAAAAAGCAGGGCACCTGGGTGGCTCAGTTGGTTAGGCGTCTGCCTCTGGCTCAGGTCATGATCCTGGGATCGAGTCCCACGAGTCCCTCTGCTTCTCTCTCTCTCATGAATAAATACCTAAAATCTTTTTTTTTTAAAGATTTTATTTATTTATGTATTAGAGAGCGAGAGAGAGAGAAACAGCATGAGAGGGGAGAAGGTCAGAGGGAGAAGCAGGCTCGCCGCTGAGCTGGGAGCCCGATGTGGGACTCGATCCCAGGACTCCAGGATCATGACCTGAGCCGAAGGCAGTCGCTTAACCAACTGAGCCACCCAGGCGCCCAATACCTAAAATCTTAAAAAAAAAAAAAAAAAAGAAAGAAAGAAAGAAATGGCACCTTTTGAACTGGGAGCTGGGGGGCCCAGTAGGGGATTGGGGCGGGGTCCTAAAAAGTTAGAAACACTTCTTAACCTCTATTCTGCAATTCTGCCTTAGAATTAATAAATAGAAAAATATATGAAATGAACCACTGAGATAGTCCATGAGCAAGCTCCAGGCCAACATCAGGTCTCAGCATAAAGCAGTAACGAACACACTACAAAAGCTCTTCTGAGCAGGGACTATTTCTTATGCTTGTTTTATGCTCCCTGCAGCTCTGATTATTTTTATGCCAATTATGGGTGAATAAAGGTAATATGGACTAGTTTGCTTTCTTTCTCTCTAACAGAAGAGAAAAAAACTCATAGAAAGGGGGACTATGTCAAACATATTTGGTTAGAAATCTCTTATTTAAAAAAAAAAACCACTAAAGCAAATACCTTTTTTGTTATAATGATCCCGTAATATAAAAGGACTCAAAATTAAAAGCACACAATGGCTTATTGCTGTACCTGAACCAAAGGTAGTAATGTTTATTGAATTATTAAAGAAGCACTTAGATAATCTACGATATTAGAGCTGTGTCTGTGAAGCCCAATGTATTGTTCTCAGGGGACTGCCCCAGAGGCCCACCCGCATCCCCTTTTTGCCAGCACAAATGGATATGACTACACAGATGAGGTCGTCCACCAGTGCCATATTTAACAACAGAACATGTATTTATTCCCAAAATTTTGTTTATTAAAAAAAATAAAACAAACACCTTTGCATTTCCATCCCACCAGGGAATAGAGTTTTAATGAACACACGAAGCAACTAGGTGACATCTTTATCAGCCCTCATAAACCTTGATTGAACACACAGCGATAAGGCCTGTTTAAACTATCCTCCTGATAACAGGCCTGGAGTCAGCACCGGCCTTAGCAACCAGCCGGGAAAAGAGGCCTCTCCAAAACCCCGAGTTCAGGCCCGCTAGGCCCAGGGAAGCTGCAAAAAATCCAAAGCTCCAGGCAGCTGGTTTATTTGGGGGTGACAGCAGGATGGTGGGTAGGTGGGTGCAGGCTGGTCCCCCGGGGTTTTCTTAGAAGGAGACTCTCCCAAATGAGCTTTGGCACCTGGGAGTGAGGAGGAGGCTGGAGAGAGGAGGAGGCTGGAGAGAAAAGGGTGCTTTAAGCCCTAGTGACCTTTAGCATTTACATCTGCAAACACAGAGCACTCCAGAGGGGCGGTTTTAAAGGATTTGGGAATGGCCCGCTCTGGTTTTCTTTCCACCAGCGTCATAAATGAGTGAAAGGTACAGACATCTGAAAAGAGCTGGGAGCCACGGGACTTTTCTAATAAGCTCTAAGTCTCATCCCTACAGCCCTTTGCTTTTATGCTCTAGCACCTCCGATCACTCGCCGCATGGAATCCCACCCCTCGCCCTCCAGCCTTTCCCGTCCAGAGCCCACAGCGCCCCCCACAGGCTGCAGCGGCCAGCGCTGTCGGTGGGAGAAGCTCTGTTCTGCGAACCCACCGGTGGGCTTGTCCCGGTAGCCTCACCCAGGGGACGTTCACCCCACCCCCCGCCCCCGGAGGCAGGCTGAAGACCCCACTCCCCACCCCCACCCCCGGCAACCGTGGAAAGTGCTCTGGATCTCAGGAGCCATGGCCCCTGGTTCTAGCCCCAGCCCTCTCCGACCAACTGGCACTCCTTGGGTACGGCTTGTAACTTTCCCGGGTCTCGCTTTCTTCAACTGAAAGCAGAGACAGTTGGACACAAAGGTCTTTCAGAAATATTTCAGGCCCACAATGAAATGATTCCATTAAGAAGCATTTTCCATATTCCCCTAAGCTCCCTCTCCCCCAATTTTTTGATAACATTTAATCACCACAGTGGATTATCTTACAGGTCAGGACGCGAAGTATGCACTAGGTCATTTCCTACACCACCAAGATATCAGTTTTCACAATATGCTCCAACACATGGCTGACAAAATTTCCCCTCTTCCTCCCTGCCCCCCTCATTAGACTTGCCTCCACTGAGGGCAAAGTCAGCTCCCGGAAAATGCCTTCCTGAAGGTCAGTAACTAGAGCTTTGGCAGAACAGTAGTGGAAGGAAGTTGTACCAGCTGGTAAATTCCACTGTCCTATGGAAAACACCTGGCCTGTCTGTGTTCCGGGACTTGTCTCTTCAGACGCGTTTGCGAAGGAACTCAAGCTCTTTTGACCCAGGAGGTAAATAGGAAGAAGTTCATCTCTAGGGAAACTGGGTTTAATACACTGTCTTTGGAGCTATACCTGCTCATGTTCCTGGCCAGCAATTTCTCTTGAACGTTTACATGGAATTTTCTATTTGTAAAGTGGTTTCCCATTACTTTGCCTTAAATCTACATCCCCACAACAACAGTATGGTTCATATTATTTGTGTTTGTTTGGTTTTTTTTATAAAGAAGGGATTTTATGCACAGGGAGAGAGAAAAAGCAAGCAAAGTGGCAAACTAATAAATACTGAGGCAAATATTTTGGTTTTATGGGTGATAATCTTACACACATCAGTACACTGTATGTATTTTCCAAACCCAAAAGTAGCACATGAAATGTGATGACCATGGATGTGCTTTTCAGGAAGATGAGGCAGGAGAGCTGAAGCTCCAACTGCCTGGGGCAATTCCCTCCCAAACCTACAGGAGATCCTGGGATCCAGTCCACAGAGCAGAGATGCTGAGGCCATCAGCACACTCCTGTACTGAGTCATCATAATATTCATGCATCAAAAGGGAAAAGAAGTAGACCTCAACGGAGTACCGATTAATCTACACTGTTTCCTTATATACTTCCTTGCATTCAGAAAGCCTGCCTTTTTTTTTAACCATTTCTAGATTTAGGGTGCTGATATAATTTATCATCCAAACCAGGAATTTGCAAAGAGGTACCATATTAATAATTACAACTGGCGTCAGCTAGGACTGGCCAAGGCAAGTAGGACATCTGTTCACCCTACATACACACCTGGGACACTATTCCTATCCCTTAGAAGCCATGCCTCTCACAACTCAGCCTAGATTATTTTATCAGATTTTCCTCTGGTCTATGAAGATGTAATATGTCCAGGTCTGGACGATTATAATTTTTATTTATTCCTTCCTTCAGCGAATATTACTGATCTCCTACTATGTGGGAGGCAATGAGGTATCTGCTGGTCGCCTCCAGGAGCTGGTAGGATAGTGGTACATAGACCAGGACTAGAGCCCTGGCTTCCCCTTACACACAGCACCTGGCTTTTCTGAGCCTCAAGTGTCCTACTCCATCAAAGGGTGATAATAAAGTACCAAGTAGGATCGTCGTGAAGGTTAAATGAGTCCACGTATGCGAAGTGCCTGGCCCGGAGGAAGTACTATGGAAGTACACCTATTTCTGACTTAGGCACTTCATTTATAGTGAATTTTCTCACTATAGATGTAGCTAAGTCCACAAAACACTCATTCATTCAGCTCACTAAGTGGCCACCAGATGAGGACACTAAGGAAGACACAAGAAATCGTAAACAATGTAAATCTCTGTGTCTTGGGACTTTTCCAGTGAATGGAGGAGAGAAGACATTCACAAATGGAAATGAAAAGAACCCCATGAGTATTTTTAAAAACCTGTGCTTAATAATTCTGACTACACATTAGAATCATATGAAGAGCTCTTGAGAAAAAGCAGGGACTCTCCCACTTAACAGCTGAATGAGATGCTCTAGGGGTAAAGCAAATAACGCTGATCATTGATAAAAGCAGTGTTTCACCTGTCAGTGAATGGTCCCTGACTAAGCTGTGAAGCCTTTGCCACAGCAAGTAACAGACTATCGGTTAAGATCTTTTGAGTGCTGGGCGCCTGGGTGGCTCAGTCGTTAAGCGTCTGCCTTCAGCTCAGGTCATGATCCTGGGGTCCGGGGATCGAGTCCCACATCGGGCTCCCTGCTCGGCAGGAAGCCTGCCTCTCCCTCTCCCACTCCCTCTGCTTGTGTTCCTGCTCTAGCTATCTCTCTCTCTGTCAAATAAATAAATAAAATTTAAAAAAAAAAAAATCTTTTGAGTGTTTACTGTGTGCCAGGTACTGTACCAAGAGCTCCGTGGGTTGGTTTGGTCCAAGACGACCTCGGCCTCATGCACGAAGAGTTGGGGCTGGGACTGTGAAAGATAGAGAGGAAGAAGCAAGGCTTTTGGGGATGCGAAGGAGAGAGTTTCGGCTCCAGGTGGAGCATGCATTTTTGAACTGAGGACAAATAGAAGAATGAACAAATTTCAAAGTAAAGCAAGTGGTTTTATTTTACGTGTAGTCCACGTGTCCTCTGTAGGGATTACTGAAAGAGAACATTCATCCAAAAAATCTTAAACTGCAAAATGTATGGCTTCCAAAGGCATAAACCAGAGGCCAACCTATATTCTGTCTTCATGGGGCTTTGTGTAACTGACTATATTCACAACACAGCTACAGTGAGACTCCATGGAAAACAAAACAAGAGTGGATCTGAGTAAATTCCTTCCACTTTGCCCTTCCTATCTCCTGACCTCTGCTCTGTTCCCTACAAAACCAGCAGTGAGTTCTCAGGGATCAGCCTGGAAGCAGCACTTTGGAATCTTAAATTTGACTTTTGGATAAACAAAAATAAAAGAATCAACAATCAGAGAGAGACAGAGAGACAGAGAGAGAGATGATTAGATTTTAAGTTATAAAAATAAAATGAAAGCATGGCCTCATACAATGCAGACTCTCTCTAAGAGGACTTATATGAACTAGGGTGTTAGTTAGAAATGGAACAACTGTGCGAAAGCCAAGATTACACAGGCAGGAAATAAACCCATCATGTCACACCATAGGATTTTTAAGATAAAAATTCTTTATTGAGCCTTATTCCAGAAAAACCCAAACCCCCCTCCCCGCGACCCCCTCCCCTCCACCCAGGGCTGCATTAAACAGGTAGGCCTTTCCTGATTTGTTAGACAACAACTTTTCCGGCTCCTACAACGTGTAAGACCCTATTCAAGGCAAAGGGCAGAGGGGAGGGGCCAGCATCGGCCCCCTGGGAGACACTCTTTCAATTAAGGATTTGCATTTCTTCTACCACCTTCTGCTGCAGTCTGCATTTTTCCCCCCTATCATCTCGCTTTGATTAAAGTATTCAGGGTAATCCTCTGGCAGGACAATCCTTCATTTATTGTGCAAAGTCTGTGCTAATTCATAGATCATCCTGACACCTCTATTAATAACGAACACCGGAATTTCACATCATAGACCACAACGTCTCTACATGATCCTCCCTTAAGTAACCTTATGAATTAATTATTACCAGCATCACCATTTTACCTATAAGAAGACTAAGGGTCAGAGCTTAAGTGGATAACTGAAGGCCACTGGTAAATGTGGCACAAAGTTTCCATTCTAAATCCCGTGATTCTACCTCTTTGGGGGAGTATTCAATTTTCTCACTCACATTGTGGTGAGCAGGACGGAGGGAGAAGCCAGAAAGTTCGTTTTGTTGCCATTTGCTGGCTTCTGCTGACATCTCTAACACCGGGGCTCACAACTCGGAGGCATCGAAAAACTCTCTCTGTGCGTTCATGCTTTCATCCTGTCCCTTCTTAGCGGGGAGGATTGGGTTGGCTCCGCTAATCTCTAATACTCAAGCCTCCTGGGGTGGACCCTGCAGAGGGGACCCCTCACCTCTCCCCACACAATGATGAATTGTCCCAAAAGTGCAATGGACCAACTGCAGGAGCCAAAAGAACAAAACCCAGCAAATTTAGAATCCTGCAACAATAACAAAAAAAGCAAACTCCAAGTATTATCAAGGGTCAGGCCCAAGCATGGAGACACTCCAGACTCTTTGGTGTGTTGGGATTCCCATTGAGACCTTCAGCCGTCCTCGCTGGCTTTTCGGTCTGTAATGTCTTGCAGATTTCAGGGCTGGCTTCTGACAGTTCTGACATATCTGAACTAAGGCTAACCTCAGCTAGTTACTTGAAAGCCTGATAAGTTATACTGTACCTGTCAAAGCCCGTCTCCTCTGAGACTCTCTCCCCTCTCCGATGGGACAACAACAACAGGGAAAAAAAGGAAAAAAGAAGAAGAAGAAAATGTATCTTCTTCCTTTGACTGGCATAACCCCTTCTGCATAAATTGCTATTATGTTATTCCAAATCCTGATTCAAAACCAAAAGAATATATAGACCACTTAGTTGAGGAGAAAACATATCTCAATTTCCTCCAATTGTCTAAGAGTTGTTGGCCTCTCTTGGAACATAAATCCCGTCTGTGAGCTGGTAGGAGGGAGCAGAAGCAATGTCGTCGTCAAGAAATAAAGACATATCAATTCGCCCCTCCAAAACTTCAACAAGTTTCTCTCTAATGTTCCCCGGAGTGGAAGTCATTCCTGTTTATTGTCACTTTGTCACCCACGAGAGATAACCTTGAATGCTCACCCCAGTCCCAAACACCATTCTCATGGTTATGCCCATCGGTAGCCTGAGTCAGTGCCTAGTAAGGAACCTAGACTGCATCATGTGGAATCCTTCTGGGAGGGCCCTGGACGAAAGAAAGAACCCACTTCTCCACTCACCTGTTCCCCAGTTCTGACTAGTGAGGAGATTTTATTTTAGATTACAGAACAGGTAGGAATTTAAGGACTTACCCGATCCAGTAGGCATTACAACAAGCATTCATTAGTCAGATCAGCAAAGGCTTGGAAAAGGAATGCGCATTATGAAAAAACTGAAATCATAAACAATTTCTACTCTTTGCTAACTCTTTGCTGTCATAAGGCCTTGAAAAGATACTTTGTTTTTGTCACAATTCCTTACCTACAAAAAGAAGGGAAGCTTATAGCCTTCTTTCAAGAGTACTGAAACAGGAAGGAATTTTATTTATTTATGTTTTTGAAGATTTTATTTATTTATTTGACAGAGAGAGAGAGAGACAGTGAGAGAGGGAACACAAGCAGGGGGAGTGGGAGAGGGAGAAGCAGGCTTCTCACTGAGCAGAGAGCCCAATGCGAGGCTCGATCCCAGGACTCTGGGATCATGACCTGAGCCGAAGGCAGACGCTTAACGACTGAGCTACCCAGGTGCCTCAGGAAGGAATTTTAAAACACTACCACAACGTAAGAATTGCATAAATGTCACATAACAAATGAGACTGCGAATTATTTCTTCCTCAGCAAATAGAATTGCACCAGCTAGGCAAATACAATTACAAAAAGAAACTTGTGAGGAGCGCTTTCAAGTTAGGTCAGCACAAATACATGGATATGCCCGGGACATGGGGCTACAGAAGACATCCTGCCCTCTGGAAGCTTCGACTCAAGAGACCTCATTTTCATAATGATATTTTATGTTTCTCACATGAATATAGTCTCATTTAAAAATTTAAACAGAAAAGCTTTTTAAAGCATCCCCTTTCACCCTCTCCTACCCCCGCTCCCACCCCTATTCCCCACCAGGCCCATCTCTCTTCCAAAAAAGGTACCTCCTATGAGCTATTTGCTGTGTGTCCTGCTGGGACACCTTCAGGGCATTTACATGCGTGTGTGTGTGTGTGTGTGTGTGTGTGTGTGTGTGTGTGTGTATAGCTCCAGACTTTTAAATACACAGTTTATTACTCAAGGATTAAGGTATTTGACCTGAGGCACTTAAATATTAATGGGAACCTCTGGATAAAAATTTAATCTCTGCAGCTGGCTTATGCCCTTTACACAGTAGAAGCTAACTCTGGGGTAATTACAAAAGAAATCAGTACTATAGTTAACTCTCAATTATCCGGGGACTCATTTTCCAGACTGGGAACTCCTGAGGCGTCCCGGCTTTTGCAAGCCTACTTGGGACACACTGCTTGGCTATTTTACCTCTTATCAGCACCTCACCCAGAAAGCAAACTGACTAGATTCAAAAGACTCCAAGTATAATCGTCTTTACTTGTTACCCATTTCATTGGTGGATTCAAAAGCAGAGAATTTGGAAATTATGTTTTCTCTGATTGTCTAAAATAAGATTTAGGTTTATCTGCAAATTCTACTTACTCACACCCCACAGCGCCTTCCTCCACTGCCCACAAACACCACAGATGATCAAGATTTTGCTTTGGCTGAGATTTATAGGGGAACATATCTGGATTTCCCTCTCTGCCCTGGTCTGCTAATGTCCAGTTGGCTGATGTTCAGGGCAAGATGCCAGGCCTATATTTTGGGGAAGGATCATCCAGAGAGATAGGGGCGGATGTGATTTGGCAGCTCTGTGAGATCTGGCATGTGATTTTACGTGCTGTGGTGTTATGTTTCTTAAACTCAGTACATGCACTTAGAAGGCTGTTCATCATCATCACAGAATATCCAGGCAGCACCTACTTGGCACCAGAAGCAACTCCGAATGTCTTTTTAAAATAATATTTTAGCGAGAGGCCCAGGAAAGGCATAATGGAGTGGCACTGCTTGGTACTAATATGTTATGCTGATACTGGCATTTTATGGGAAATTAGGATATGTTCCTGTTTCTACAGTCAGAAGGAATTCTGGAAAAAACATAAGATACATTTTATAATTGTTTTTAATTTACTCAGTGATGACAACGGCAAGCACACATTTTGAAATAAAACAATATATCTTGGGCTAATAAAAATGAAGACGAGAAAAGAAATCATTATTAGAAGATTGCCTTCAGTCTTTGCCTTTCTCGTTTTCTTGTATAGTTCACATATGAAGAAGAATAATTTTTTTGAGACAGAGAGAGAGAGAGAGAGAAAGGGCGTGTGGGGGTGGGGGGAAGGGCAGAGGGAGAGGGAGAGAGAGAATCTTAAGCAGAGTCTGCGCTGAGGGTGGAACCCGACAGTGGGGGGAGGGGGGGGCGGCGGCTCAGTCTCATGACCCTGAGCTCATGACCTGAGCCAAAAATCAAGAGTCCAATGCTTACCCGACTGAGCCACCCACGCGCCCTGAGGAAGAAAAGTTTTGACCTTCTCTTCTGAGCAAAGCTGTCTTGCCTACTGCTTACAAATCTTTCCAGGAATATTTTCCACTTGAGATTGGGATTTCTGATTTGTGATATTCCGGCAGCAGGTTTTGGGAAGAGGTATCTCCATACGTATGGTGAAACCCCAGTGCTTCGTGTAGCCAAATATGTTATTGTGTTGCTGTCACCAGAACAGATGCCCATGAATCACTCAAGAGAATAACGGGGTCCCACATATTTTTAAAAGGATCCAACTGAGCTCAGTTTTGTCAAAAGAAGTCAGCAAAAATAGAGCAAGTGTGGCTCCTTGTCCCTTAAAATCATCAACTAGCTGACAGGGTCCGAGATACATCGACGGAGTATACGATTCATCTGAGCTTTGGACAAGAAGTTGGGTTAAGAAAAGTAAAAAGTAACACCGAGCTGTTGGGAAATCGCCTTGCAGGGGGCTGAATTTCCTCCCGGGTCAAAAGAAGCGGGCAGGCAAATGACCTCGAAGGCTTCTTCAGTTCAAGAATTCGCGGGCTGCCAGCAGGATTTTCCCTACTTGGCCTTTTTCCCAGCAATAAAGTGATTAGAAGATTAGGAGGGGAGAAGGGCTAGTGAAATGAGAGTTCAGCGTGTTTTGGAGAAAATGGTTCGCTTTACCCAGTATCTTGTCCTCACACCGAGCCCAGCATCGCTCACAGGAGTTGCTTTGAGGACACAGAAGCAAGGTCGGCACGAGTCACCCTGTGTGTGAGTCTGTAGCATTTTAACCAACTGGTAACTATTTTCCCTTCTCCATCAATATCTAAGTTACTAAGAAAATAATTTCTTTGACTAAAAAATAATCATAGGTATCTCTCACACTGTTGTGGGATTAAACGAGATACTAACAATTGCTAAACCCATAATAGGGCGATTGGCTATAGGAAACAATAGATGTTGCTTAGCTATTGGTCACATTGGTGACAGCTCCCTCTTGTATATTCTCTTTAATTTATGAAGCAATTTCACTTAACCGAATCTTTCAACACATACTTAATGAATGCCTACTATGATGTGCCAGACACTTTTATGAACACTGAGAATCCAGAAGTGACCAGGAGGGTCAAAGGCCCTACCCTCAGAATTTATGTTCTGGTTGGGGGAGAAAAATAGTAAACAAGAAAATATGATAGGGTGAAGGGACCAGAGTAAGTAGGGATGGGGGTCTGTTATACTATACAGAGTCATCTAGAAAGGCCTCTCTAGTAAAGAGACATTTGAACAGATGCCTAAAAGAAGTGGGGGGTGAGCTCTGTGAATATTCATGAGAAGGGCATTCTAGAGAGAGGGAACAGCAAATGCTAAGGCCCTGGGGTAGAAAGGTGTTTGAAACTTTCAACAAAGAGAAAGGAGTCCCATGTGCTGCCGCCAGGGGGCGGGGTGGGGTTAGTGATGAGAGGGAGGATGCATTTGGCCCATAGCATGGAAGGATTCTGCTGTTGGTTTTTGGTCTGAGTGAGGTGCAAAGCTTTTGGAGGGTCCTGAGCCCCGAGACATTAAAAAGATCACTCTAGTGGTAATGTGAAGAATAGGCTGAAATGGGGCAGCAGTAGAGATCAGACAGATAAAACTTGTCAGAATCCGACAGGAGGGCGTGGCTTTGCCCAGGTTAGCAGTAGACGCAGGAAGAAGCAGTCAGATTCAATCTTCAAGGTATAGCCAACAGGATTTGCTGACAGGTTGGAGTTAAGGAAGGAGAAAGGGAAAGAAATCAATCAAGGATGACTGACACTGAGCTTTTGGATCTGGCCATGGGAAAGGGAGAGTTGCCTTGTATCGACATGGGAAAGACAATTACTCAAACCTCCCCTGTCAGGCAGGTATCATGAATATGCCCATTTTACAGATGAGGAAGATGAGACACTGAGAGATTACTCAGATAAATGGATCCTCATTGACTTAAGACATAGATAAGGACCCAGCAAATGGCAAAGCCTCATAAGCTCAGATCTTAAATTAAATTAGTAAAGTAAAAAATTTTAAGTTTCCTAAAAATCAGATAATACTCCTTTATTTCTGAAAATTACCCATTGGAGTTGGATGCCCACCCTGTGCCAGGAGGGGAGATAAGTTCCTGGAAGTCTTGGCACTTCCAGTTCTCTGGACAAGACTACTCTTCAGTCATAGGAAAGGACTAAACAGAACTCCTTCCTAAAAGTACCAAACCTGCTACTGGGTCCCCATACAAGTCCCATCATTAGGATAAGAGAGAAGAAACTTTAGTAGCTGTGGAGCTTGGGGTAGGGGCAAATTTAGACAATGCAGGGGTTTGTCTGGACAAGGACATCTACAGGGACAGGATTTTTTTTTTTTTAATTGAAGTATAGTTGATGTACAATATTATATCACTTTCAGGTGTACAACATAGTGATTCAATATTTATATACATTAAAAAATCACCGTGAGGGGCACCTGGGTGGCTCAGTCAGTTAGGCGTTTGCCTTCGGCTCAGGTCATGGTCCCAGGGTCCTGGGATCAAGTCCCACGTCGGGCTCCCTGCTCAGCGGGGAGTCTGCTTCTCCCTCTCCCTCTGCTGTTCCCCCTGCTTGTGCTGTCTCTCACACTATCTCTCTCTATGTCAGATAAATGGATAAAATCTTAAAAAAAACCCACTATGATAAGTCTAGTTACCATGTGTCACCATACAAAGTTATTACAGTGTTATTGACTATATATTCCCTATGCTGTAGTTTTCATCCCCTTGATGTATTTATTTTATAACTGGAAGTTTGTACCTCTTAATCCCCTTCGCTTATTTTGCCCATTCCCCCTACTCCTCTCTCCTCTGGCAACCACCAGTTTGTTCTCTGTATTTTTGAGTCTATTTCTGTTTTGTTTTATTTGTTCATTTGTTTTGTTTTTGAGATTCTACATATAAGTGAAATCATATGGTATTTATCTTTCTCTTATTTCACTTAGCATAATACCCCCTAGTTTCATCCATGTTGTCACAAATGGCAAGATTTCATTGTCTTTTATGGCTGAGTAATATTCCATTTTATATATGTAAACCACATCTTCTTTATCCATTTATCTGTCAGTGGACACTTGGGTTGCTTCCATAACTTGGCTATTGTAAATAATGCAGCAATGGACATGGGGGTGAGTATCTTTTCGATTTTCATTTTCTTCCAATAAATACCCCAAGGGGAATTGCTGGATCCTATAGTAGGTCTATTTTTTTTTTTTAAGATTTTATTTATTTGAGAGAGAGAGAGTGGGTGCGAACGGGGTGGGGGAGAAGCAGATGCCCTGCTGAGCAGAGACAGCCCCCCCAGCCCCCTGCAATGCAGAGTTCGATCTCAGGACCCCGGGATCATGACCTGAGCTGAAAGCCGACACTTAACCAGCTGAGACACCCAGGCGCCCCGGTAGGTCTATTTTTAATTTTTAGAGGAATCTCCACACTGTTTTCCATAGTGGCTGCACCAATTTACGGGACAGGATTTGGGAGACAGAGAAGAGAACCTGCACAGAGAAAACGGAACTCCAACAATCACCCAGAATCCTTGCATATATAAATTCCACGGCCCCCTGATGTCATGCATTCTGTTAATGTTCTCCATTTCCAGAGGAGAGCAAGGCCGGGGCGGGGAAGGGGGCGGGGAGGGGACTTGGCTAAGGGCTCCCACAGCCTGTGAGGGCAGGGCCAGCACTGAAACCAGGTCAGGGGGAGACTCGAGTCTGCTTTTCCTACTTTCTACATTGCCTCCCAGGACAGAAACAGGACAAGTGAAGGTCAGAAGTGCCAGCATGTAGCATGCCCACCCGCAATTACGGGATTTCCGAGTTGGTTCTGGGCCCCAGTGCCCTCAAACCTGGATACCTCACAAAGTAAGACACTGGGGGTGGGAGTGGGGGGTCGGTAGCTCGATTTGGACTACCATCTTGTCAAAAGTCAAAATATCTAACCAGTTTACTGGAGAAGAAAAGTTGCTTCAAATATTGAGCTGCAGAGTATCTATAAGAGCCCATTAGCAAAGTTGAGGGAGGGGGACTCCATTTGAATTTCTTCAAAAGATAACTCTACCTTCTCCACCCAGTTAGGGAGTCTCCAGGCCAGCTCAGAGGAAGCTGCCAAGAGGTTTGGTCCTCAGAGAGGAGACAGAACCGCATCAATCAAATAAGTATTTATTCAGTGCTGACGTGCCCAGAGCTGTGATAGGCCAACAAGAAACCCTGGTCCCTGTCACCAATTTGTTTATAATCTAGCTAAACAGAGATGGACTCACATAAAATGCTTCGTAAGCAAGCCACTCAGATTTAACCGAAGGCCAGTCCAGAATGGGCACTTAACAAGTATTTGTTGCGGGAATTGTTTGTTAAAACGTGTAGGAGTTCGGAGAGAGGAGAGATCCCTGGGCCTCGGGGCTGCTGGGAAGGCTTCGTGGCTCAGGTCGGAATGTGCAATGTGTACTGGACAGAGAAGGTTTTAAGCCAAGGGAAAAGTATGAACAAAGCTTTTACCACTACCGAGTCTTGGGAAAAGTGGGTAATTGACACGAGAAGACTGTATAATCTTAGGTCTCAGTTGCACACTCACTTCTGTTGTGCTGTGGACGTCCCCGGATCTTTCTTACTGATACAAAGACCCAGGCTCCCGGGCTCCCGGGCTCCCGGCCCCCCACAAACGCACTTGGTCCGAAGCAGAGACTGCAATATAGGAAGTGCGGAGAAGTCCTGGGACTTGTCTGCCTACCACTGGAGAGGTGCTGTCACCAAGCGAACGTGGTCTTGCCGGCAGCGGGCTGCAATCGTTTCTCTGCTGTGTGTTTCGAGAGGTCGGCAAGGCTGGGCCGTGGCTGAGCTTTCTAAGGATGTGTATAGAGGGATATACCCTAAAACCAAAGAAGCTTAAGCTGCGGGGCTCTCACTACAGAGGCCTGGTCCAACGCCTGGGAAGGGTCCCAACAGTGTGATCATTCAGTCACATTGTTTCTAAAATGGGCAAAAATGATATATTTTCACTGCAACCTGGTAAGACCACTTTCTGTTTCCATTTCCACTTTTCTTTCACTTCTCTGTGTCAGGTGGCCATGCGGTAGCCACTGCATTTTTGAGATGAGGCAGATGAGGATACATTAAAGATACATTTATCTGGCATTGAGTTGGATACACTGATGTGGCTTGCAGTAACCCATGTTATTGCAAAGCCATCCTGGTATAGTCATGGCTTCTAGGAACATTGCCATCTCTCTTGGTCCTGGTGTTGTGATGCAAAGGAGCAAGGCCAAAGAGGGTACCACAGTATGCTCGCGTCCTGAAATGCGTGGGGTATGCGGAGAAAATGGCTTGAAATGAATGTAGCCAGAAGCTGGCTACATTCAATGGAAAACCAAAGAATCGGTTCTCATTCACACCTCGTCAAAATGGACGTTTTCTCCCGTCAAGATGTGAGGGGAGAACATTAGATACGTCAGCCAGTTCCTTCATGAAAATATGCTTTTTTTCCCCTAGATCTGGAGATGTTTGTAGTCTTTTTTTCTAATTATGATTTGCTGTGATTTATTTTCTCATTGTAAATAAAAATTTACTTTCATGTCTACCTTTTTATGTATAACTCTTATTGTTTTTCTAAAGAAGGTATCCTAAATTATATAAGTTCCAAGACCCCATAAGATCTTGAGCCACCTAATTCAATGTCTGTATTAGCTTATCCACCTGAAAATTCCTCTTGCAGAACCACAGAAGACACGGATGTCTGTGTCTCCGGCAGAGAGGCAGGATGGTACAGAGGCTACAGGCAGAGATGCAGGCCAGACCGCCGGGGCTCAAATGCTACATAAAGCATAAACCACAGTGCCGTAGAAGGTACTCCGTAAGTGTTAAACATATTATTATTGCTTTAGACATGTCATCTCTTGTTCTAAGATACTTATTCAGATACTAGAATTACAAGATATAGAATTTTAAGAAATAACTTATAATCATATTTTATAATTAGTATGTAATAATATTTTAGCAATTAAAAAAAAGATTTTATTTATTAGAGAGAGAGAGAGCACAAGCCGGTGGGGAGTAGCAGAGGAAGAGGAAGAAGCAGACTCCTCGCTGAGCAGGGAGCCCGACTGGGGGCTCGATCCCGGGACTGCGAGATCATGACCTGAGCGGAAGGCAGACACTTCATTGACTGAGCCACCCAGGCGCCCCAATATTTCAGCAATTTTTAACAAAAACATCACTTTAAAAGTAGAGAATGAATTGAGCCTTTGTGCTCACTGCATTTGTTTCACACCACATGGTAGCGTGAGGATAGAGTTCAGGTGTCAGGTGAACTCAGCAAGACAGAGAAGAGCCTATGTGAAGGTCAGAGGTCCCTTCAAAAATGGACGGATCCTTACTGCCCCACTGGTAAGCCGGGGAGTGGCCAACGGCTGGACCGGGTCTTCATTTCACCAAGAGGATTTTACTGACCTCTTGTGGGAGAGAGAGGTTGGTGCACCCAGTGGAGATCCCAGTTTGGGGAACTTGTTTTCCTGCAGTTCTTTCAGGTAACAATTCAAGGAGCAGAAAGGTGAAGTATGTTACTAACTGCCCAGGTTCGTCCCATTCAACTTGAAATTCTCACTTCCAGTTACTTCTCACATCAGTTTTCTTTCTGGCACCCTTCAGAGCTTTCATCAAAGGCAGGAGGTGTCACTGTCAGAAATATGGCCTTTGGTTGTTTAAAAAAAGGAAGGAAGGTAGGAAGAAAGGAAGGAAGGGAGGGAGGGAGGGAGGACAGATAAGAAAAAGAAAACCAGTTTTGAATCCTAACACAGCTACTCCCTAAATGAAAGACGGTGAGCAATTTTTTAAATTTCTCTGAGCTCCCCATCCTCATAGGCAAAATGAAACTCATTAGTGCTAGTGATTGAATCAGCTGTGCAGGGCACACAGTAAATGATAAATGTTCATGCTGCTATCATTAAACATAACGATGTCATGTTTACTCATTATCCTGATGCTTGTAGACAGTTCCTTTACGCTCCTGCATAGAACGTATTTTTAAAAAGAGAAAACAGAATTTTCTCTTCAATGAACAATTCTCTTAGTTGAAGTCAGGTTTGACACGGTCTCTGACAATACACACAGATAAAAAACACTTTCTGTCCAGGATACTTTGTTTCCCTTGTGCAAGCAAAATTCCACAGGAGGGAGGGGGTTGGAGGGGCACAGAGAACACCACCTCCCCTCCGCAGTGGAGCCAGCAGGACAGTCCTGGGCTCTGGTGTGTGTCTTCATTTATCTTCCCATAGGAAATGCCTAAGATCCCACTCAGAAGTAAATGCTCTTTGCTATAACTGGAAGGAAACAATCCTTATTTTCCCAACCTGCACTTTGAGGTTCCTAATGTTTTAGAGTAAGACGCCCTCAGCATTCTTCGGAGGATGGGTTCTTCCAATCATGGAAGTAGTAAGATGGAGAGAAGGGGCTTTGAATGAGCACATAAGCTGACTTGCTTTTGCCCCACAGAAGGTACCAGGGGTTGGGCAATACCTCTTCACTCTTCTTTCCCTTTCTTCCCAGAGGAGGGAAGATGGGGGCTGAAGGATAACAGGCACAATTAAGCTGGAGAGACTGGGTTAGAGGGAACCAACCAGCCTGGCTCAGAATAACTTGGCCAGACTCCTGGAATGATTCTCACACCTTTCCAGGCAACCTTGACCTTCCAACTCATCAAGCAGGGCAGCCCAGAATCATGACTAATAAAGTCACCTTGGCCACTGTCCCAAGGTGCCTAAGTTCTGGAAATGATAACCTCCCCTCCTTTTCCTTTCTTTGTGTCTCTCTACAGAGCAAGAGCAAAAAAAAAAAAGTTCTATAAAGTATTAAAAGTCATTATTACTAAAATGTGAGAGGTTAGGTGGAGACTTCATACATAGTAGGCATATTTGTGTCATGAAAAAAAAATGGCATATCAAGGTATTCATGTGTGTATTTCCTACTATTAAAAGATAAAAACAATGGAGAATAAACCATATTATTTATATGGGGAATGAAGGATTGAAGCGACAGGGATGGAAGGCAGACTTCTTTGAATATATATTGTTTTGTAGAACTCACTTTGGAACAATGTACATATATTACATAATTTAAAATAAAATTCAATAAATGAATGAAGCAATTCTAATATCCCAAAGTAAAAGTAAACCTGTATACCCAGTTGGCAGCATAACTACACATAAAGAGCTACTCCAGGAGACTTAAAGACACAGTAATTTGATTAAATATCCCCAGTGAGATATACCCTAATGATAATAACTGCAAAAAAAAATTTTAAGTGTTTTCAGAAGCCATATTGTTGGTGATAACATTGTTTTTGTACAATAAAGAAAACACATTTTTTTTAATGGTAAAAAAGAGATGTAGGGCGCCTGGGTGGCTCAGTTGGTTAAGCGACTGCCTTCGGCTCAGGTCATGATCCTGGAGTCCCGGGATCGAGTCCCGCATCGG